>NC_064815.1:4099868-4123502 GCF_023721935.1 Panthera uncia
CTGGGGCCGCAGGGGAAACAGGGCACTAATACTTAACGGAGACCCAATCTGTGCCAGAAGGTATCACACTGAGAAGAGCAATGCTAATGGCAGCTGGGGAGTGAATATTCTCGCGGGCCAGTGCTGGTGTGGCGTTCACGTGCGCTGCTCCATTAACCTGAGGACGGCCCTAAGAAGCAGGCTGAGAAAGGGCACAGTGGCTGGCCCGCAACCCAGAGGCTGCGCTGGGATTTGAACCCGGGCAGCTGGCTCCAGAGCCCGGGATCCTAACGGCTGGATCACGGCGGATAAACGGGCATGCGCAGTGAAGGTCATGAGCTCGCGGTTGGTGAGTTCAAGCCCCATACCGGGCTCCGCGCTGGCAGTGGGAGCCTGCTTGGGATTCTCTCTCTCTTTCCTCTCTCTGCCCCTCCCCCACTCGTGCTTTCTGTCTCTCTCAAAACGAATAAACTAAAAAAAAAAAAAAAAAAAAAAGGCCTAAGTAGGGAGGATTTAGGCCTGGTCCCCGAGGGACGCAAGGGGGCGCCTCTGAGCCATGATTTCCCATCTCTCCGGGACACCAGCCCTATGCCCTCCGAGGTCCCTCCTCGCTCACAGGGCCCCTGGGGACCCTCACCTGGCTGGGGCCACCTTGCTGGACAGCTGCAGCTGAACAGCCCTGGGGGCGCGGAGGACTGCCTGGCGGAGGAGGACACTGGCGCCCCAGGCCCTGCTGCTTCTCCGGGTGTCCCGGCTGGTGTCGGCCTCCAGCAGAAGCAGCTCACGGTCGGAGGCGTGCACAGACAGGGAGCCGCCGACGCTGCGGTCTTTGTATCGCCGCCGGGCAGTCGCCTGCACCTGAAGGGAGGCAGGAGAGGACTCCGAAGTGGAGGGAGTTCAGGAAGGGTCTGTGGGAGCCAGCTATGTGGGAAGGCCCTTCCTCCTGGAAGCGTTCCTGAGCCACTCCAGCTGTGAGAACCACCAAGCAGGCACACAGGAAAAGAGAGGAGGCAGAGGGAAGAAGGGTGGATGGCCTTCCCCGACCCCAGAAGACCTCCAGAAGCTCCAGGGCTCAAGGTGGGGAGTGTGCGGTGTAGGAGGAGGAGCCATACTGGGGGGCGGGGAGGGGGGGCGGGGACAGGCAGAGGCAAAGGCTTGGCCAGGCTCCCAGGGGTGGGGGTGGGAGCAGGGAGTTCCATCTTGTGCCAACTCCGCAAGAGCTGAAGCCCCTTTCCTAATCCAGGCCTCAGTTTCCCCATTGGTCCAGCCTGGGAGGTGCAGCGCAGTGATGTGGGAAGCTTGTAAAACTATGCCTGGTCCCTCCATGGACGAAATGATCAAGTGGTCCATCCATGCAATGGAATATCAGTGATAAGAAGCTCCAGAAAGACGTGGAGGGACCTTAAATGCAGCTCACAAAGTGCAAGAAGCCAGTCTGAAAAGGCTATACACCGGAAGATTTCAACCGTATGACATTCTGGAAAAAGGTAGAACCAGGCGTCAAGGGCTCAGAGGTAGCTAGGGGGTAAAGGGGAAGAAGGGATCCACAGATGGAACACGGGGCATTTCTAGGGCAGGGAAACCACTCCGTGTGATACAGTAAAGAAGGGTATATGACATTCTTTGCTTGGCAAAACCCCTACAACCATACATCCCCCAGAGGGAACCCGGATGTAAACTACAGACTTTGGTTAATAATAATTTATTAATACTGGCTCGCCAGTTAGAATGTATTACACTCACGCAAGATACTCCTAAGAGGGAAAACTATGAGGAAAAGGGAACTCTCCGTACTTTCCATGCATCTATTCTGCAAACCTACAAACCACTCTGTAAAATGAAGTTTATTAATTCTTTTCCAAGTTTGCCCGGGACCCCCTGACCAATCAACTCAGCGCCTCCAGGGCTGGGGTCCAGGAATGTTCTAAAACCTCCATAGGTGATTCCAACATGGCTTGGGCTGAGAACTTTTAAGTCACACCCATGTTTTCTCCGACTGGGCCTCTGCGGGCCCGAGGACTCCCATAAAGCATGCGCCCTCAAGAGGGGCAATATCACCCCCAAATTGCAAAACCTGATTTGTGGAGGGGTGCATTAAAAGAAAAAAACTTCTTATGTGTAAATCGTAGATGTGCATTCTGCACGCAAACAAACACAGGACGTCTGTGTTATTAAAATTTCAATTAGGGGGTGTGTGGTAGGGGCCGCTGGCTGGTTTGTACACGCGTACCCTGAAAGCTGTTTATCGCTCTCTTGAGAATGTACGGATCCCGTGCTCCGTCTGCGTTCCCATCAAGCAGGATATGTAGGAAAAACATGTTCAGCGTTCAAGGTCAGGGACTCCAGAGGTGGCCAAGGGGGAGCATCTCCTTTGTAACAAAGAATGTCTGTATGGCAGACTGTGATCTCCTTGGAGCTGGCCATGCAAGGAGGGAAAAGGCAACAGATAGCTGGCTGGGCTAGATGCCGTGGGTAGATCCCAGCAGCGGATGTTTTGTCCAGTGTGCTGTTCCTGGACTCCCTGTACGTAAGTTTCCCCCAATAATCCTGTTTTCTTTGCCATATCTGGGTCATTTCTTCCGTCTCGCCAATCAACTCAGCGCCTCCAGGGCTGGGGTCCAGGAATGTTCTAAAACCTCCATAGGTGATTCCAACATGGCTTGGGCTGAGAACTTTTAAGTCACACCCATGTTTTCTCCGACTGGGCCATCACCCACCCTCACCTTAGAGTCTGCCCGGGAGCAGTTGCCCAATTGCCGGGCTAGCCATGAGGCTGGAGAGAAACCTCCATGAGTGGTAAGGTGTTGGAAAGGGGAAAAGGGAAAAAATCCACAGGGGGATATGTCAAGTTGGCCAGTGACCTCTGTGTGGGGAGGGATGGCCCATACGTCAGATGCTTGTGGAGCACCACGCGAGGACAGGGACGCCCTGAAAACGCCAGCCAGTCCAACGCACTTGTTGGAGATGCCGCGCACAGGGGCAGGGGAGGGAAGCCAGAGCGGGACAGCAAGCGAGAGAACTCAGCGTGCCGTCCGGCGAAGCTCGGAGGCCACAGGAGGCCAGCGATTAAGACGCAGGCACCTGACTAACAGGTATTTACCCAGAGGATACAAACATAATTCAAAGGGTTAAACAAGACTCTGCCAAGAGACTGTGCTGTCTGGGACGGGCTGCAGGAGTTAACAGGACAATGAAAGCAGTCCTCATGTCAGGCTGCCCCCCACACAACGATGCGATCCCACTGTACTCGTCACTGCTGACACCTGGCTCGGTATCAACGCGCTTCCATTCCCGCAGGTGCGTTCCCCTCTCCGTGGGGATGGCTACGGGCATGCGGTGCCCGGAGCTGGCCCTACTTACCCTGGACTGCACTGGATGCTACACCTGGGACGCTACATCCCTGCCTGCCGGGCCATCTACTCACTCGCTTACAGGAGAAACCTACCAGCTGGAAGGTGGTCAGGGCCCGACGTAGAACCGAAAACACATCTTAGCGGCTCTGTCCCCTGGCCGTGGTCTTCCCCTCTGCGGCCGCCACGGACGCAAGGTGGCAAGACACACGGCTGCCATCTTTAATTCCACCTGTAAGGCAATCCCCCTCCTTACCTAGGAGAGTTCCCGAATAAGGCAAGTAGTTCTGCCAAGTGGGAGAGCTCGTGATGTGTTAAACGCAACACGAGGGACACGCGCTCTCATCAAAACCGAATGCTGCTCATATACACCTGAACGTTCCCACGACGTCTCCCAAGCCACGGCTAGTTCAAGCACACAGAGTAAACCTGCTGATTCCCTGGCTACTGACCCGGCTTGGTTCAATCACTCGCCTTCTTCCTAGCAAAATGCTTTCCAGAGTTTCACAATCGTTTGTGTTTCCCTAGCCCCGGGATGCTGCGGCTTGCACCGTGGCTCTGGGATTTGGTTACAGTGCACCTTGGCATACCGGCTCCAGCGATGCCGCAGATGAGAGGCGTGAGAAGGTGTGGACCGTCCAGGGTGCACAGGGGTGGACGTACGGGACGTGCTGCTGGCTGCTTTGCGCACGCACACCCTGAACACACCTGCCCGTCACTGTCTTGAGGATGTCCACATCCTGTGCTCCCTCTATATTCCCATCAGGCGGGATATGCAGAAAAAAACATGTTCAGTGTTCAAGGTCAAGGGCTTGGGGGGCGGCCAGCCTGGTGCGCCTCCTTGATAACAAAGAATGCCCGGATGACAGGCCTTGATCTCCTTGGAGCGCTGGTCAGGCGAGGAGGGGGAGGGCTGCAGATACTTGCTAGGCTACTTGCGACCCTACAGAAGCTTGCTGTGCACAGAGTCCAGCAGCAGATGCTTTGGGGGGGCTCCAGGAGGGGGACAGAGGCTGATAAGGCTGGGCTCCCAAACCCCACTTCACCCACAGAGATAATGTAAACAAAGGGTGCTGCTGTTTTAAAAAGTGACGACGAAGTCTGAGCCCGTGAGATGACCCAGCATCCCCATCATCAGCTACATCCACTTAATGGGGACATGGGCTCCACAGCCGGACCGGCCGGGTGCCCATCTGGGATCCTCTACCTACACGCTCAGTGACCTTGTACAAGACACATCACCTCTCTGTCTCAGACTCTCATGTGCAAGATGCTACAACGGCACAGTCACGGGGTAGCCATGAGAGGAGACACGTGAAGGGCTGAGAACAGAGCCCGGCACGCGGTAAACACTCAACAGACAGCAGCTCCCATCACAAGGGATTACGGTGACAGCATGGCCTCAAATATGGGATGCCAGCGGCCCTGAGATGTGCCGTGACTTTATGGACCCCGGTGAGAGCAAAAAAGCTGGTAACAAAACAATGAAGCTAGGTGGGTCTGAAGACACATCCTGATTTCAGAGCTGTTGACACACTGTAACAGGTGCCTCTGAGAAGGACCAGCTTTCATAATCCGAAGCTCTTCTCAGGCTCCTTTATAGAGTTTCCAAAGCCACCAGCACAGGGATAAGCACGCAGCAGGTATTTAAAAACTGCCTTCGAGTTCTGAGCCTCATCACAGGTGGGACCACCCGTCTACACCTCCGTCTCCCTAGCCCATGGCCTGATTCCTGTGTATGTGGTGCATACAGCTTGCTCCACGAAGCAACCAACGTGCAGGGGCTTTCTGAGCACCCAGTGCTGCGTGGACAGAGCTCAGCCTTCCTGCCTGGCTCCTTCTCTCCGCCCTTTATTTCCTTGTCAAGTGAAACCCTTCGTGTTTCCACCCCACACCAGGCAAAATACTCCAGGGTCAAAAATGATCAGATGGCCTCCCCCAAACACAGGACAGGGTTTAGAGGACAATTCTGCTTCTCTCCATTTTCAAGGGTGAAATGTGATCGTTCTACCCCCCAGGGAGCCAAAACCCCTTCTGGCCTGGACAATCACTTCCAAATGATGGATTTGGAAACCTCCCTGCCATCTGTTCTTGATTCTGGACTGGCTGTCTGGCTCAGCTTAACATCCTGGGGTGGCCTCCCGCTGCCCCACACCGGGGCCTCCATCATCCCTTCCTTCTGCCCCATCTCCCAGCAAGCTGGCGGCTCCGAGACAGCACTTGGCAGGCAATTCGAGGTCATCCCAGAGGGCCCACGTCTGTACCTGTAAGTTTGGAGGAAATGGGGGTCTGTGGGGATGCCTGAGCTGGAAGAGGAACACCAAGTGGGAGTCAGATCCGTTCAGCTGGACTGAGACCTGTTGAGAGGCCGAGGGGGAGGGGGAGGGTCAGAGGGAGCAGAGGAGGGAGAGGGAGAACCCCAGAAGGTAGCTGGCTGGGCGCTCCAAGGGGGACAGTCATCCCAGAGTTTGCCCAAAGCCCAGGCCAACAGCACCTTCTGTGATGCTTCTTGGCCCCAGATGTTACTCAGGCTCTGTTACTTGCAAGCATGAGAAGTACAGCCCCAGACATGGGGCTGGGAAGATAACTCTGGGACCCCGGAACCCCTACGTCCCCTGCCACGGTGCCTGCTCATGTCTCCCATGTCCACGGCTGCATTCTATCTGACCCTGACCAGGAAGTAGGCACTGGACAACGGGCTTTATAACCATCGCCTCATTTAATCGTCACCGCTCCTCTCACAAGCTGGTATGACAAACTCCATTTCACAGATGAAAAAAAAATGATATTCAGTGGGGTTGAGTAATTTCCCCAAGGTCACACAGCAAGTCCACAGGGTAGCTAAGATTTGAACTTGAAAGCTCTCTGGAGGTGAAGACAGAAACAGTCACCTGTGCGTCCCCAGCACATAGTGCAGCAGAGACCCAACCCGTGTAGAGCGAATGATTGAACAAAGATACCTCCAGCAGCTGCTAGATAGTCACCGAGCTGCATTTTCTGGACACACAGCGAGAACTACATTTCCCAGCCTCCCTTGCAGCTGGGTGGGCCAGGTGATAAGTTCCAGCCAATGGGATACAGGCAGGAGTGGCGGGGCCCACTTCAGGGACTGGCCCACGGAAACCTTCTGCATAATTCTCACCGTCCCTTTCCCACGCATACTCCCAAAGTAAGCGCTCCAGGGCCCCTGCCCCCTCTTCGGCCCCCCCCCCCCACCAGACACCTGCACTCTAACACGAATGCCGCTCCTCCCCCACCAAAGAGGCAGAACTGACCTGGGATGGGGCGTTGGGGCTGGCGGTAGCCCTTGCGTCCACACTGAAGTCAAACAGTCCCGGGGGACCCCGTCTGAAGACAACGTCCCCATGCAAACTCAGGGCCTGGGGGAGCCTCAGCTGGAAAGCAACGGTACCATTTACTCTCTCCCAACGGTTGAGAGCTCTGCTCAGGGGCCATCAAGCAGTGTCTGCCCAACCTGGGGATGGGTACCTGGGAGGAATGAGCTGCATTCAGGGCCAGGCGGTGCCAGATTTCCTCACCCTGAGATCTGTCATGGTGCAGACCCCTTAAGTGCAGCACGACGTTCTGGTTGACTTTCAAGGTCGCCTCCACCTCCCTGCTCTTAGCCTGGGTGAGCAAGAACCGGTGGCATTCAGAGACATGACTTCCCATTTCCCAGGGCCTGCAGAAGCCACCCTGGGAACCCAGCGGTGAGAACAAAGTGGTCCCAAGATGTCTACCCACCCACTCACAGGGCAGGGAGTGGGACCAAGTGCACCAGGGTCTTTCGAACAGGGATGGTCAAGGCCGGTGCCCACAGGTAGAGTTTGTGGGGTGGGCCTGAGGGGGCAAACTTGAGGGTCTGTGTCTCATTCCAAAGGAGTGTCCTGGTATTAGTCTGTTTTGTTCACTGCTGTATGCCTCATATTTAACACAGGACCTGGTGCATAGTAGGTGCTCAATAAATATCCGGAAGAATCCAGAATCACCAGTGATAGCCTGCAACCCCAAGGCCAAAGACAGGCTGGAAAAGACAGAGAGAGAGAGGGAGGTAGGAAGGGAGGGAGGAAGGAGGAAAAGTTGCTACTTCTGCTGGCTTTGAAGACAGAGAAGGAACCACAACCCAAGAACCATGGGTAGCTTTAACAAGTTAGCAAAGACGAGGAAACGGATTCTCTGCTGAAGCTTCCGGAAGTCATGTAACTCCAGCAACACCTGATTTTAGCCAGGTGAAACCCATTTGGGATTTCTCATCTCCAGATCTCCAAGGTAAGAGTGTGCTGTTTTAAGCCACCAAGGGTGTGGTACTTTGTGCGGCAGCCATAGGATCCTACCACCCGTGGGGGGATCATCTGTTCACTTAGCAGCTACTAGCCTCTGCCACATGCCAAGCACCCGGGAGCAGGGCGCCATCTGTGCCCATGTGGGTTCACTGAGAAGTTACAAACGCCTTGCCACAGAATTTTATCACTACTGTACAACTTCAGAAGAATACACGACTTTAATTTAGAAACAACAGGGAGCAGGAATAAATAAATTCTTCCAAGAGAAGAAAAAGAAAGCATGCCATTAAACACAGAGAGGGTTTTGAAAAGAACGGGCAGCCAGGGTGCCCGTGGGTGGCTCAGTCGGTTAAGCATCCGACTTGGGCTCAGGTCACGATCTCCCGGTTCGTGGGTTCGAGCCCCACGTCGGGCTCTGTGCTGACAGCTCAGAGCCTGGAGCCTGCTTCGGATTCTGTGTGTTCCTCTCTCTCTGCCCCTGCCCCGCTAGTGCTCTGTCTCTCTCTCTCAAAAGTAAACATTAAAGAAGAACGGGCAGCCATACTCAGCTAGATTCAAAGGCTCCGGTCTCCTTGGTTCTCGTTTCTTGTTACCAGGTGGGATTTGGGACCCCATGTGTCAGATCTTCTGATTCCTTTTTAATTAGAGGCAGAAATCTGATTTTTACCCCCAAATCTTCCGATGTTCGATGTTGACGACGTTTTAAAACATGTTAAGTGCTAAGCAGGCCAAACAAAACACATCTGGAGGCTGGATCCGGCCCACGGCGCGATTCTGCAATCTCCGGTTTAAACAACACTGAACACCATGGGGAGGTATTTCTGCAGGTGTTTGGGGTCGTCATTATGCCCTCTGTTTCCTGTCAGGAGCTCCAAGGACTTCAGCCTCAAGCCTCTGGCAGCCATCTACAGCCCTGTTTAACTGGTAGGGATGTGGGGCCCCAGAAGGAGAGGTCTCTGTGCTCAATAGCTGGTCCCACTTCACCCTTCAGCAGGCCTCTGTATATCCCGCAAGGGAGAAACCACCACTAAGTTCTTCGTCCAGGGCCTGGCACATAGTAGGTGCTCAATAATTGCTTGCTGGAGAATGGGGTTACCTCCCGGGGCTTCTGCCCTAGAGGGATCAGGAAGGAGTCCGGGATGAGGGCTGAGGGGGCACCCGTCAGGTCCCTGAGGGAGAGAATTACGTTACATCTTGGTTCTCACAACCTCTGCGTTAAGAGATGCGTACTGTCTCCATTTTACAGACGGGAAGACGGGGGTCCAGAGTTGTGGAATTGTTTGCCAAGGGCACATTGCAAACATGAGTCTC
The DNA here is from genome assembly GCF_023721935.1 of Panthera uncia. NCBI lineage: Eukaryota > Metazoa > Chordata > Mammalia > Carnivora > Felidae > Panthera > Panthera uncia. The sequence continues at coordinate 4,108,792 of NC_064815.1, forward strand.
ATGCCTAGGAAGACGAATGCGAACACATTCTGAGGCAGGGGTTCAGGAAGCTACGGCCAGAGAGTCAGGCCGGGTTCGTTTTCCGTGTATACGGTTGTGTTTGTCAGTGCGGGCTGCTGTAACAACAATCCCATAGACTAGGTGGTTTAAACAACTGGAACTTATTTCTCCCAGTTCTGGAGGCTGGAAATCTGAGATCAGGGCACGCCGGCCACGTGGCTGTCTCCTTACTGTGCCCTCACGGCGGGGAGGGGGGGTGTCGGGGGGTGGGGGGCGGCCCTCATCTCTTCACGGGGGCTCTACCTCGTGAGCTAACCCCACGCCTCCCAATACCTTCACATTAGGCCTTCAATGTGCAAATCTGGGGGGGGGGGGACACATTCAGTCCATTAGCAAAAGTTTTATCAGAACACAGTTGTGCCTGTTCATTTGTGTTTTCTAGGGTGTTTTTTTTGTGCGACGAGGGGGCGGAGACCGTATGGTCTAACACAGGCAAAAAGAGTTACTGTCTGCTCCCTCACAGAAATAGGTGGTCAATCCCTGCTCTGGGTCAGGGACACGACAGACGTTCAATGGCACTGAGGTGACTATTCATTAAGCACTGACGACGCGCCAGGCCCTGAGGCTCTAAAGGTACATCGAGGTGCACTCTGGAGATACTGCAGGTGTGGTTCCGGGACCCCCCCAATGAAGTGGTTCTCGCAATGAGCAAGTCAGATAAAATGCTTGCTGTCCCAGTGCACACACAAGTTATGTTGACAGTGCAGTCAACTGAATGTACACGAAGAGCATCGTGTCTAAAAAACCAATGTATATACCTTAAAGATACCTTATTGCTAAAAATTGCTAACCATCGTCCGAGCCAGTGGTAATCACCGGTCACACGTTACTGTAACAAATATAATAATGAAAACGCGGACTGCTGCAAGAGTTACCGAAATGTGACACGGAGACCAGAAGTGAGCAAACACTGTTGGTAAAACCCCACCAACAGCCCTGCTGGATACAAGGTGGTCACAAACCTTCAATTTGTATTAAAAAAAAAAAAAAAGCAAAATCTGCGAAGCGTAATAGAGTGCCATCGGATGAGGTATGCCCGTAAAACAGATACGGTACTAAACACGAGTCTTGCAGACCAGTAGGGGAGAAAGGAATTGGTCAAAGAATCCTATCAAAATAGAACTGAGATCTCCAACAGGAGCCAGAAGCAGAGGTGGGGGGTGGTGCAGGAGGGGTAGCTGGGGGATGGGAGGTGGTCTGGGGTCGCGATAAAGCTTCCCAGAAGACGTGACGTATGAGCTGAACCCCCAACAATGAGTAAAGGGATGAAGGTAAAGCTGAAGGAGAGAGGAACAGGTCCAGGCGCAGAACATACAAGGGTCCTGGGGCAGGAAAGAGCCAGGTGAGGAAGGGAAAGGAGGCAGCAAAAGGGAGAGAGTGGTCTCAGGTGGCCTGGAGGGTCAGCGAGACAACAGCGGGCAGAGCTGGGGTCTGTGTCCAGAGAGAACTGTAATGAGGGGCATGACTTTAAGCAGCATATTGAAAAGCCCCCTCTGGCAGCCACGCAAGGTAGAAGAATGGGGACAGAGTGGAACAGAAAACCCAGGTAGGAGAGCATTCTGCTCGCCCAGGGCGGAGATGACGGCACTTGGATCGCGGGCCGCTGGGATGCAAGGTGCCTGGGGCCTCCGGGGCCTTCTCACTTACGGCGTGCTGACTCCAAGCAGCAGCACAACCCTCCGCGTTCCCGGGGACGGCCTTGCTGCTGTACGGGTGGGTCAGGCCCACACACACCTGGGAGGGAAGAGCACACATGTGTGCACACACACACACACACACACACACACACACAAGGACAGGTCAGAAGCAGACAAGGGGCCTCCCCTTGGGCCCAGCCTCCTCTCCAGCTGCACCCCAGAGCCCACTTACGTAGGGGTGTCCTGCCTGGTAGCCCAGGACTATCGTCTGCAGGGTCTCCTCTTGGCCGTTCAGGACCAGCCTGGTTTCCAGGGAGTATCGCTGGTGTGACTTGTCCGCCGTGAAGGTCTCCTGCAGGAGCAGACTCCGCGGGATGGGCAGAGGCAAGGGGTGCCTGGCGTAGACAGAGGATAACGGGCCAAAGAATGGCTATTAAAACAGCTGGCAGGGGCGGGGGGCCAGGGGTCCCGTGAGCTCAGACGGGACCTGTCGCAAGCTTGCAGAGCAAAGACTGTCACAGAGAGAACATGAGGACATACCCCGGCCCTGCGCATTATAATCTGCCAATTGATACCCATTCCCCGTCTCGCCTCGCCGTCTCGACAACCCAGGGACCGGGGCATGGCAGGGGTCATCCTCGCCCCTTGGCAGCAGAGACCCAAGCACAGGCAGTACCTGGGGTCTGTTACCTTCGCTGAATCCTCTGTGCCTCGGTGTTCCCACCTGTGAAATGGGGGCTAAAATACTAGACCCCCCCCCCCCCGCCATGTCACACGGTGGTTGGGACCATTGGACAGAAAGTCTACACAAAGAGTACAGGCTCCCTGAGGGCCAGGACTTCTGTCTTTTTTATTCTCTGTTTTCCAGACACCCAGAAAAGTACATGGCACATAGTAGGTACTCAACAAATAGAAACAAAACAAACGAACGAATGAGATCTATGCAGATAACAGCTGCTGGTACTCTTCTGTTACTGCTGTTTGGACACGAGATGACCAAGGTCACGCAGAGGGTCTGGACATGGCCTGGAGTTCATGAAATCCCCCCTCTTACATCTCCAACCACAAGAGCCACCTTTGCAACCAGCTGTGCCTCCAGGAACTGAAAACATTCCCCAGAACGGCTTTCAGGCTGGGGTGGGGACAGGATTTCTGCTCCCAGGTTTCTTAGCATCCGAATGGAAGGGGGACTAGGGATGCGGGGGCTTCCAAGGGATGCAGATGGCTTGTCTCTGAGCTCCGGGCTCTGTCTGGGCCCCGCAGGCCAGCGTGGACCTCCCAGGAGCACAGCTCACCCTGTCCCCCGTGACCCTCCACGCTGCAGAAGCAGAGGCCCGGGAAGACAATGCTCGTAAGGGGAAGGGCCTGCATGTACCTGAGGAGGAAGGTCCCCCGCTTCTGGTACAACCTCCCGTCACGCGTCACCTCCTCCAGCTTGCCCTCCAGCTCCAGGCCCTGAGGCTGGCCACTCATGCTGGTCACCAGAGCCACCAGAGACACGTGGGTCTTCCGAGGCTGCAACAAAGACCAGGCTGATAGGGACAGATGGCCAGCGGGGACCGAGCTCCTTAAACCTCCCGCCCGGGGGTCCAAGGGGCTCCTCCCACTGCCCGTCCACTGCCCTGGGTATGGCATCTGACAAGGGCTGCTGAACTGCATGGCAGCCTCACCCTGGATCAGACCGCAACATCACACGGTATCACCACCATGCCTGCACCTCCCCAGGCGCCCAGCGGGGAAATGAAGTTCTCAGGCTTCTGGCTCCACGAGGCAGGGCTTTGCTAGCACGGGTCCGTGCTAATAAGGCTAGTTTCCATTTACAAACAGAGAAACTGGGCTCAGGGAAGCCCAAGGTCATAGACCAAGCTAGTGGCACTGAGCCCTCTCCCACCCCAGGGGAGAGATCTGAGGTCTCTGAAGAGTGGAGCCTCCAGTAAGGGCTACCGGGACATACCTGCTGCATGTGCCTGTAAGCTGCCGTTAAGTTCACCTCCTGCAGGGGGCCCTTCAACCAGCCGTGCAGTATCTTAAGCTCCTGGCTGTTCTCTGCGTGGATCTCACTCTTCAAAGTCGCACTCCACGCTGATTCTACTTCAGTCCGGCTGCGGAAGAGGCTCTGTGCCAAGGCCATCTCCGTGGACACCTACATTGAGGAAGTGGAGGGTGACCCTATGTTCTCCCCTGGGATGCCCTTTCTCCCCATTAGCACTTGGTGAACTCCTACCCATCCTTCAAAACCCCTCCGATACCACCTCTGGGAGGCCTTTCCCGACTGGTCCCGGCAGAATTGGTTGTTTCCCACAGAGTGTTGAGGAAAGAGGGAAAACTTCCCTCCATCTCTCAGCCCTGAACAGAGGGAGAATCTGAGTTGTCAGAGAAGATAATTCCCTTCCCCCTCTCTCCTCTTCAGCTCGGAAAGGTTATATGATCTCACGGGGCCACCATTATCAGCAGGCAGGGTCTCTGTGTCCCAAGGGACACACACATGCAGGTGGCCTTCTTTCCCTGCATCATCGCTGTGGTCTTCAAAGGCCTGGGAAGACTAGGTGTTGTTCTGGCTTGTCCTGGAGCTGGGGGAGGGAGGACACTGTAGCCCCACACATGGCTGTACACCCCAGCCCACGGCCCCCGGCACAGGCCCCACCAGGAATAGCACGGTGTCTGTACCCTACAGGCCACTGTCCGCTGTTCACAGAGCTCCAAGCCTCAGGAGAGGGGGTGATGGGGTCAAAATGGGGTTTAGGGATTACTGAACCCACTGCCAAATACTAAAAATCTGTGACGCCTTGTCCCGTAGGTCACTGACCCTCGGGTCTCCCCCCAGAACCATGCCCCCCCCCCCCCCACAAACGCCAGATGTCCATTTCAGTGAAAGGCACCTCCTACCCACACACCTGCTCGGCCGGAGCCTTGGGGTCATTTACATCGTGTCTCGCGCTCCCTCCTCCCCACTGACAATCCACCAGCTCATCTGTCAGCTCCAGATTCAAACGTGGCTCTGGCTGCCACGTGTTAGTCCCTCCTGAGTCCCCAAGCTTGCCAGTGATGCCTGACTCCTCACGCCTCCATCCTGCTCCCACTCTGCCCCTGACTCAGAGGGGACTGCACTGTCCCCAGATGGGCCCATGGAGCTGCCTCCTTCTGGGTCCAAGTCAGGCCTGGACCTCCTGCTGGGTCCACCCATCATCCCAACACGGGGAGGGGATGGATGTGCCCGGCTCCCTCGTGGGACACCCAGGGCATCTTCCACTGACTGGGTTTCTTTCAAATCTTTTGGCTTCTGAGATCAAACAGGTGCACAGAAGCATACTTAATTACATCCAGCAGCCGGTACAAAAGTCACCTACGACCTTGAAGGAGTTTTTATTCTGGTTTTCGGCAAAAGCCTGAGGTCTGCTTGTTGCTGAGTTACCCTCCAACCTGCCTTCCTATTTTTATCAGCTGCTAAGCAAGAATATGGGAAAGTGAGGGGTGCCCGGGTGGCTAGCTGGCTGAGCATCCGATCTCAGAGTCTGTGAGTTTGAGCCCCACACTGGGCTCATTTGTTAGCACAGAGCCTGCTTTGGGTCCTCTGGCCCCCTCTCTCTGCCCCCTCCCTCAAAATCAATCATTAAAAAAAAAAGAATATGGGAAATCGAGATGGGATGGGGGGATGGGGTGGTCCCCTCTCCCAAATTCACTTAGCGACTAATTCTCAAGACTGTACACATTGGGTCATCCAAACCACCCACATCTGTGACCTGATCTCAGGTCTGTGTGTTCTCCCTCTGCGTGGAGACTTTCTAAATGGCAGGGAACCAGGCTCCTGGGCCCAGAGTCCGCCTGCGGGAGGGGAGCAGGGGGCGTGGCTGGGCTTGCGCACCCGGAGGTAAGTGGTAGTCGGGGTGTAAATGTGGATCTTGCCCTCCCTGTCGCGGCCCCGACGCCTGCAGGCCACTTTTATCACCAGGTTCTTGAGGGTCCGAGCTTTGCCCAGCGTCAGCTCCAGAACAGCCTGGAAAGTGGGTCGGTGGGGCCAGTACAGCCTGTGAGCCATCGAGACCATCAGCCAGGGACTATCCAGGTTCAAGGCTCCTGCAAGAAGTAAACAGACAGAAGTTGGACACCCAGTATGAAAAGAGCTACTGGCAGGCTTCGAGGGGTGCCTCATCACATCCACTATGGGCAGGTTTCACAACTGGGAATGGATGAGAAGGGGCAGAAGGGAACTTTGCAGAAGGCTGGTGATGCTCTGAATCTTGCAGGGGCTACACAGGTGTGTGCACCTGTCAAAACTCATTAAGTGGCACCCTGGAGAGGTGTGCATTCCCCTCTAGTTAATACCACACATACTGGAATACTTAGGAGTGGAATGTATGGATGTCGCCAGCTCACTTAGAACTGCACCAACGAATAACCTGGACGTGGTAAGGGGACGGATATGTGATAACACAAGGGGAATAAAAATGGAATCGTAGAATCTGGGTTAAGGGTATGTTGGTATCGATGATACAATCCACGGTACTTTTCCGTAGGTTGGAAGTTTTGTCACAGTGACATGTTGGGCAAAAGGTATATATGCAGATGGGCACCTGGGTGGCTCAGTCGGTTGAGTGTCTGACTCTTGATTTTAGCCCAGGTCATGATCTCGTGGTCGGGAGACTGATGCTGACAGCCTGCTTGGGATTCTCTTTCTCTCTCTCTGCCCCTCCCCTCCTCAAAATAAATAAATAAACATTAAAAAAAAAAAAAAAAAGAAAGGTCCACAGATACAGGTCCCAGGGCTCCCATCCAAATGCTCAACACGGAAGCTTCCCAGTCAACAAGTGCACCCCCAAACCTCCAAACACATGTAGAACTCCTTCCAGAGTAGTTCTGAGTGGTCAATTCTTAAACATAAGCACACACCTAAGCCTTGCGTGGCATTTGAGGAAAGCCACTCATAGAAATTCAGAAAACAAAAGTTAAAAGAAACTCAGAGAGAACAAATCAAAGCCCCCAAATTCTCTTAGGTCTCAGAAAGGTAGGAGGAGTTGTGTCCGTGAGCAAAACACTCTAAGAAGAGAGCTCCCAGGAACAACAACAACAACAAAAAGCTCTAGAAAATAGAAGAGAGCCAAAATTTAAACGTAGTCGAAGGGGTGGCAGAACTTGAGGAAATAGGTCATGAAAACAGAACAGAAAGATAAACAGAAGGAACAAAGGAAAGCAAAGAAAGAAAATTAGAACCTCAGTTTCTGGAGCCTATCTGACCAGAACACAGAGGGAAGGAGATTATCAAAGAAACTGTACAAGAAAACTACCAGACCTGAAGGACACTTCCAAGTTGAAAGGGTCTACACAAAGTGCCCAATACAATGGATGAAAGAAGATGCATGTCAGGGCACATCATAAGATCTGAAGATGCTGAGAATACAGAGACATTCCAAAAAGCTTCCAGAGAGTAAGAAAGTGGTCACATACAAAGGCCGATGGACCAAAAATAGTATCTCAACTGTATGAAAGGACAGTAGAACAAAGTCCTCAAAATCCCAAGGGGAAAACGAAAATTCTCTACTCAGCCAAGTTACCCAGGTAGCATGAAGCCAGTTTAAACATTGGGGGAGCAAAACATTTACATCCTATTATGAGATGAACTGTGTCTCTCAAAAATATACCAAATCTCACCCACTTCAGTGTATCTCACAACGTGACCTTATTTGGGAGTGAGGTCATCGCAAATGTAAGTAGTTATGATGAGGTCACACTAGAGTAGGGTGGGCCCTAAAACCAATAGGACTGGTGTTCTTGTAAGAGGAGGGAAGTCTGAACCCAGGCATACACACCAGGAGAAAGCAATGTGACAACAGAGACAGAGATGAGAGCAGTGTGGCTGCAAGCCAACAAACTCCAAGTAGTGACGGCCACCACCACAAGCTAGGAAGAGTCAGGTAAGGATTCTACCCAGGGTCACAGAGGGAGCATGGCCCTGACAACACCTTGAATGCAGAATTCTATTTTCCAGAACTGGTGAGAGAATTCATCCCTGTTCTTTCAAGCCGCTCAGTTTGTGGTCATTTGTTAAAGCAGCTTTAGGAATCTAATACCTCTCTCAGGAAGCTACTGGAAGATGTGCTCCATCAAAACAAAAGAGTAAATCAAGAAAAAAGAGGACATAAGTGCAAGAAACAGGGCTGTGACCCAGAGAAGTAGAAAGAATTCTCAGAATGATGGGGAAGGGACACCCCAGAACCACAGCTGTGCAACTGGTCTACATTGGAGAGGGACAGTGGTTCCAAGAAGAAGGTCTCCAAGAAAAATATGGGAACTAATTGAAGCTGATGCATAATCTCATGTGTTTGGCCATCTGGAGAAGAGTTTTGCACTTATGCTTAAAAAACTGGGGATAATTAGTAAGAGGAAAATAGGAAACTAACCAAACAGGGGGAAAGCCCATTATAACTCCAGGAAAAACAAAAAGTCAGCTTTGTGTCTCAGCTAAGAAGGACATTTATAGAGTCACAATTAAGTAAACAGTGGATATTCACAGACCAACTCTTTTAGGGGGACAAAGAAAAACAGATATTCGAAAAAGTCTGGTTAAAGAGTTACATTATCATCTTGTCTGGTAAAAAAAATATATGAAGAATGTCTAAAATAGAAAAATCAAGAAATAGCAGTATAATTATATTATTTTAAGAGCTGAAGAGTTTAATAAGAAACAGATAAAAGAATTTATAATGGTTGCTGTATTAAGTAAAACTCTGGATAGAAAGATATGAAGCAGACAATTACAATAATTGTTATAAACTAGCTTTTTAGTTTAGGGATGCCTTGGTGGCTCAGTTGGTTAAGCGTCCAACTTTGGCTCAGGTCATGATCTCCTGGTTCGTGGGTTCGAGCCCCACTTCAGGCTATGTGCTGACAGCTCCGAGCCTGGAGCCTGCTTCAGATTTTGTGTCTCTTTCTCTGCCCCTCCCTCATGTGCATGCGCACTCTCTCTTGCTCTCTCTCAAAAACAGACATTAAAAAGATCTTTAAAAAAATTTAAAGAAATATTTCAAGTACATACGTCAGTAGAGAACATCATCTGATGGGCCCCTATGTAATACTCACCCACCTTCAACAATTACCAACTCAAAGTTTCTACTTTACTTTTCAAACTATGTATGACTACAATAAGAATAAAATTAATTCAAGGATAAACCATGGTAAATCCAGTTTTTCAAGGCAAGACTGTGTTCCAGGGAGCAGCAACAACATGTGCAAAGGCTCTGAGGTCTCTGGGGGAACAGAAAAGAAGCCAGGGGGACTGCAGGGTAACGGACCACAGGGGAAGTGGGGCGGGGTGAAACTAGATAATTAGTATATCAATCTTGACATCCAGGCAAACAAAAAGGAAAGGTATTCCAGGTAAGGGGCATAGTCCGAGCAGAGACCTGGGGGCCAGAAATCTCAACCGCTAGCCAGAGCCTCCCTAAATGACACTCACCTTCCCATTTCCACAGGGTAGCTCTAGAGGTGTCTTTCCACCGCAAGCCGGCAGCAAAGGGCAGCTGTCCGTTGTCCTGAACCTTCAGGTGTGTGCTGCTCTCCACGTGGGGCTGCCGAAGGCTCAAGTGGTACAGCTGTGTACGGTAATCCACCTGCCTCTCAGGCACCTGGAGCGCAAACTGGACAAGACCCACCGTCAACATGCTGGTCAGAGCACTCCACTCCCAACCTACAACATTCCCCTGGCTCACCGGGACAGCCACGGGTCGGCCTGAGTTCCCCAGTTATCAGGAACTGCCCAGCCCAGGCCACCCCTAAGGAAACCCTGTACCCATCAGCAGTCACTTCCCACTGCCCCTGAAAACCATTAATCCAATTTCTGTTCCCATGGATTTGCCTATTGTGGACATTTCGTATCCGTGGAATCATATAATATACGGCCTTTAGTTTCCGGCTTGTTTTATTTAGCATGACAATTTCAAGATTCACCCATGTTGCATTGTAGCATGTATCAGAACTTTATTCCTTTTTATTGCTGAACAATATTCTTTTTTTTTCGTTTTTTTAATGTTTATTTTTTTTTCATGTTTATTCATTTTTGAAAGACAGAGAGAGACAGAGCACAAGCAGGGGTGGGGCGGAGAGAGAGGGGGACACAGAATCCGAAGCAGGCTCCAGGCTCCGAGCTGTCAGCACAGAGCTTGATGCGGGACTCGAACTCACAGACTGTAAGATCATGACCTGAGCTGAAGTCGGACGCTCAACCGACTGAGCCACCCAGGCACCCCTATGTTTATTTATTTTTTGAGGGAGAGAGAGAGAGGGAAAGAGTGTAAGCAAGGGAGGAGCAGAGAGAGAGGGAGACAGAGAATCAGAAGCAGGCTCCAGGCTCGGAGATGTCAGCATAGAGCCTGACGCGGGGCTCGAACTCACGGACTGTGACATCATGATCTGAGCTGAAGTTAGGCGCTTAACCTACCGAGCCACCCAGGCGCTGCGGGAGCCTTGCCATGTTAACATTCATTTTTGAATCCAGGAACATGGGATGTCTCCCCATTTATTTCAGTTTCTTTAATTTCTTTCAACAACATTCTGTGGTTTTCAGAGTATTAGTTTTACATTCTGTTGTTACTTTTATGCTGAAGTATTCACCTTTTCTGACACTATTACATAAGGAATTATTTCCTTAATTTCATTTTCAGGGTTTTCATCGCTAGTGTAGCGAAACACAACTGACTTTTGTATATTTATCTTGTCTCCTGCAACTTTGAGGAACTCATGTATTAGCTTTAATAGATTTTTTTGTGTGGATTCACTAGGGTCTTCTACAGAGGACATAATGTCATCTGCAAACAGAAATAGTTTTACTTCTTCCTTTCTGATCTGGACATCTTTTATTTTTCTTGCCTCACTGCCCTGGCTAAAGCCTCCAGTTCAATGTTGAATAGAAGTGGTGAGAGCAGACATTCTGTCTTGTTCCTGATCTTAGAGGGAAAGCATTTAGTCTTTCACCATGAAGTATGATGTTGGCTGTGGATGTTTCATAGATGGACTTTGTCAGGTTGAGGAAGTACTCTTCCATTGCTCATCTGTTGAGTGTTTTTACCATGAAAGGATACGGGGATTTGCCCAATACTTTTTTCTGCTTCTACTGATCATCTCATCTTCTACCGATGCATCCTTTATCAATATGGTGTATTACCTTGATTTTCCAATGTGAAACCAACCTTGCGTGCCTGGGATACAACCCGTTTGGCTGTGCTATGTAATTCTATTTATATAGTGCTGAATTTGGCTTGCTAGTACCTTCTTGAGGATTTTGCATCTATATTTATAAGAGGTCTTTGGTTTTTCTTTTCTCCTGAGGTCTCGGTCTGGTTTGGGCACCAGGATGATACTGGGCTCAGAGAATAGCCCGGGAAATGATTTCTCCTCTTGACTCATCATTCAGTAAATTATTTTACAATAAATTAATTCTGGCACAATCCAGTCCAGCCAAGAGGCTAAGAGCCTAAGGTTTGCAATGAGACATCCTGGAGTTTCTACTTCAATTCCGCCACATGGTAGACCTGTGGCCAGGGACACCTCAGAACAGCGTGTTGACACATTTTCCGTTCCAAAGAATGAGGACAGATAGTGGTTACTTCACTGGGCTTAAATGAGATGCTACCAACAACACAGGTGACGTGTGGCCTGGTAATAATAAATGGCTCATGACTACTCCCTCTGTCCTTCCCTCTTCTGTTCCCTGTCAGCGTCTTAAGAATAAATAGTATCTTGGGGTGCCTGGGTGGCTCAGTCAGTTGACTGTCCGACTTCGGCTGATCTCATGGTTCGTGAGTTCGAGCCTCACATCAGGCTCTGTGCTGACAGCTCAGAGCCCGGAGCCTGCTTCGGATTCTGTGTCTCCCTCTCTCTCTGCCCCTCCCCTGCTTGCACTCTCTCTCAAAAATAAAGTTTAAAAAAATTAAAAAAAAAAAGAATAAATAGTATCTTATTCATACTTGTCCCCCCAGAACCTAGCAGGGTGTCCGCCATATTCAGAAGCCTGCAGAAACACCGCCCAGCTTTCATGTCTTTCCCAAAACCCTGGGGGCCAGATGCTTTCCAGAAAGAAGATGTTTTCACAATTTAGAAGAGTAATGTAATGCATGTACTGCAGTAGTGGAAAGAGCTGTCAATCACGTCAGAGTTCTAATTTTTTCGAATGTCCAACAATATAAAAAAGCCATCTGCAGTAGAATAAATACAGAAAAGATGGTGCTCAGCCTTCCTGAGTGACCAGGGAAATGCAAATTCAAACTACGAGATATCCTTTCCACCCATATCAGCAATATTTTTCCAGTGGTAAAAGTCACATATGGGTGAAAGGAAACTGCTCCTCTTGGACGTGGCTGGAGCGGTGGGGGATTGATTCGAGCGTTTTAGAGAGCAAACTGTCAAAAGGCAGTCACTTAAAAATATACAAATCCCAGTTGTGCATTATGACCTATGTCCCAGAGATACACACGTGCCCAGGGAGGCATGCCCAAGGATGTTCAGATTCGCTCTGCTAGAAACCACAAGAGTTACATGGCCGAATAAGATACAATACAGCAGCATAGGGAACATGATGAACGTGTTTAAAAGAATGGATCAGATGTCTACAAAGTAACAAGAAATTCCTCCTACAGGGTAGCTGAAGGTCTCACAAAGCAAGACTCACCAAACAAAACTAAATGCTTGTGACAGGCCCACAGAGCAAACAACAGAAAGAGATCTCCTTTCCAGCACCCAGGAATATAACTGTTGTTCCTTCTAGAAGGGGCCAGGATGAAAGAAAAAACTAAGAACGAAGTTTTAGCTTCATTCTGAATGTTACTTTTTTTTTTTTTTCACAAGGGGAATTTATTCACAGAGTGTTGTTGGTCTATATAAAAGCAATTTAATACTTGGGAATAAAGTTAATCAAGAAGACCAAAGACTTGTATACTGGAAATCACAAAATGTTGGTGGAAGGAGTTAGAGAAGATATAAATACATGGAGAGACAACCAGTCTTCACGAATATAACCCAGAGCAACCTATAGGTGTAACTCAATCCCCATCAAGAAGTGCAATCACATTTTGGTGTGTGTGTGGCAGAAACAGAAAAATCCATCCTAAAATTCATATGGAATCTCAAGGGACCCCAAACAGTCCAAACAGTCTTGAAAAAGCAGCACGAGGTTGGAGGCCTCACAAAGCTATGGTAATCAAAACAGTATGGCAGACAGAAAGGCAGTGACATAGAGACCAGTGGACCAGAATGGCGCGCCCAGAAGTCAACTCTCACATTTGTGGTCACGTGATTTCCAACAAGCACAGTGAGCCCAGTCGGTGGGGGGAAATCCCAGTCTGTTCAACACTCTGGGGCTGGGACCTCTGGCTATCCACACGCAAAAGAACACAACGGGACGCTTACCTTACATCACACACGAAAGTTAATTCAAAAGGGATCAAACACCCAGTTGACAGCTTAAACTAGAAGATCCCTAGAAGAAAGCATCAAGGAGAAACGACATTACATTTGGCAAGAATTTCTTGGATAGGACCCCCAAAGCACAGGCCAGGAAAGTAAAAAGAGATCAATTGGACCATCTGTGAGTTTAAAACTTGTGTGTATCGAAGGCTGGTATCAACAGATGGAAAAGGCAATCCACAGAATGGGAGAATGTATTTGCAAACTACGTATCTGATACACAGTTACTGTCTAGAAGGTACAAGGAACTCTTACAACTCAGTGTCAACAAAGCAAAAAGGGGTTAAGGACTCAAACAGACATTTCTCCAAAGAAACAGACCAATGGCCGCCAAGGGCATGAGAAGATCTCAATATCCCTCATCGTTAAGGAAATGCCAATCAAAATCACAGTGAGGTAACACCTCACACCCATTAGCACGGCTACTATCAAAAACAACAGGAAACAACAAGTGTCAGTGCACACGCAGGGACCCTGGAACCCTCGTGCGCTGCTGGGGCGGGGCGGGGGTGGGGGGGAGTGTAAGATACGCAGCCGCTGTGGCCATCAGTATGGCTGTCGCTCGAAAAAAATTAAAAATACAATTACCATCTGATCCATCACTCCACTTTTGGAGTTATCTACCTAAAAGAATTAGAAACGGGGACTCGAACCGATAATTCATACACCCACATTCACAACAGCATGTTTCACAGCAGCTAAAACATGGAAGCAACCTAAGGGTCCATCAACAGAGGAACAGAGGACAATGTGATGCACGTATCCAATGGCACATTATTCGGGCTTGAAAGGGAACCCATTCTGACACCAGCTACAGCCTGGATGAACTTGGAGGATGTTACACTAAATGAAAGAAGCCAGTCAAAACGATACAAATAGCATAAGATGCCACTTATATGAGGGACCCCGGGCATCAAGAGGTGTGGAGAGTAAAAAGGTGGTTGCGGGGGCGGGGGGGGCGCGGGGAGTGGCGAGTTATTCTTTACTGGGGACGGAGTTTCCCTTGTACAAGACGCAAAGTTCTGGGGGAGGCTGGTGGTGATGGTTGTACCACAGCGTGAGTGTCCTTAATGACACTAACCTCTACATCTAAAGATCGCAAAAAAAAAAAAAAAAAAGGTCAATTTTATGTTGTATTTTGTTACGATTAAAAACATTTTTAATATTTTTTTTAATCTTTATTTATTTTGGAGAGAGAGACAGCGTGCGAGCAGGGGAGGAGCAGAGAGGGAGGCAGACACAGAATCCGAAGGAGGCTCCAGGCTCTGAGCTGTCAGCACAGAGCCCGATGCGGGGCTCGAACTCACGAACCGTGAGATCATGAGCTGAGCCGAAGTGGGACGCTCAACCGACTGAGCCACCCAGGCGCTCCCAATTAAAAACATTTTTAAACAATTGAAAAACACACACCCAAAGGGTGTGCCTTGCAAGAGTACATCGCCTGTCCGGGGGCTAAGTGCTCAGTTATACTTATAGAAAAGCGCTAGCCCTCCGGTAAAACCTGAACGTGAAGCCGAAGCAGGCGGTGACCCTGCAACCAAGGCCTGAAGGGATGTGGTGACG
>NC_064815.1:4128502-4178648 GCF_023721935.1 Panthera uncia
GAGGGGGGATGCCCAGCTGCCACCAGGCAACGCTGCGGTTCTGTGCAGCCTGCGCTTACCTCCACGAAGTAATTGCTCAGGGCCGGGCCGGAGTCATTCTGGAAGGTCTGGCTGATGCGGAACTGCCTCTTACCGCTGCTCTCGTTCCAGTGCTTCCCATAGCTCACCTCCAGGTGGGAGTGCAGTTGGCCCGAGCCCTCCTCGTGCCGGAGCTGAAGCTGGGGACCCCCCCCCCAAGGAGATCCGCAAGGAAGCCTGGTCTGCCCAGTCCCTGGGCCTCCTCGCTGCCACCCACCGTGGCTCCTCTGGGCAGACAGTTCCACAGGAGGTGAATGTCTTTTTGCATTGACTTTGATTTCGTAAAACAATGCGTTAGAATATGGTCCACCTTTGAGACTATGTGGTCAGTACCCCTTAAATCCTGAGCGTGGACTGAGTGAAATCCGCGGCCTCTTGCCCCCACTCTCTACGGCAGCCTCTGGCTCTCTGACAGAACCTCAGTGGATCAGGGTTTCGAACCTGGCATCCTGCCACCCCCTCTCACATCTCCACACCAGGTTCGTTCATGTATTCATTCACTGAACACATTTTCCCCCAAGTACCAAGTAGGTACTATGCCCAGCATTGGACATCAGATACCCAAGAAGGAAGACTCGAGAAGATCCTGCACTCATGGGGGCAAGAATCCAGTGGGAGAGGAAAATGTGAAATAAGTCAGTTAACAAGGGAACATCGGCTTCTCCCTTCTGCTCACGCTGCCAGCCACTATGGCGAACTGCGAGTCCCTATCGCTCCAGCTCTCCCTCCTGCCCCAGGACCTTTGCACTTGCCATGTCCCCTTCCTGAAGCAGGCTTCCATAGGAACAGAGCCATTTCATGGTTTCATTTTCACCTTAAGATGTACTTTTCCCAAAGAAGCCTTCCCTACCACCCCATCCAAACTAGATTCCCCATTGTTATGCTTCCTCAGTCTCCTCCCTGTTTACCATCCATGTCCCTTACGGCTCCCTTGCTTTGGTCTCTCTCTCTCTCTCTCTCTCTCTCGCTCTCTCTCGCTCTCTCTCTCTCTGCCCCCACCCAGCAACAGCATGCCACAGGCCAGGCGCTGCCTTGTGCACAGCTCTCCTGAGTGCTAGGCACATAGTAGATATTCACTAAAGACCAAATGAACCAATGGACGGAAGCCTGAGACTGCAGCTCCAACTCCAGCCCCGTTCCCATACGTGACCTTGACCAAATCTCTCCGTGGGGATGAGCTCTGGGCCCTCCCCAGACGCCCCCGCCCACCCACCCAGGGCACTCACCTTGTGGCTGAGCGCTGGGGCCTGCGTGCAGTGGAGCTCGTGGTCCAGCTCTAGCTCATAAGCTGCCTCTGAGCCACTGTGCGTCCGCAGCTTCTGGCTGGTGCTGCATTCTTGCGCCAGCTGCCTCGCCTGACCTACGCGGGGCAACCCGGAGACGCCTGCCCGTCGTCCGCCAGCAGCCCTCCATCCCCATTCCCGGGACACGGGAGCACACAGCCCAGTCTCGGCCACCCCCACCCCTGCCCCGGATCCGCTCCACTTCCCGTCACTCGCTGGAACCTACTGAAGGGGAGGGAGGGCTTAAGGGACAGACTTAAATATCTTTATTATTTTTTTAACTGGTGGGTGCTCAGGTCTATTCAGGGCCAACAAAGTGACCAGGTGGCTAAGGAACAGGGTGATGAAAGGACAAAAGGTAAGATGGCACTTCGGCCCCCAGAGCCAGAGCCCCAGGAGAGGGCGAGGGTCCCGCCACGTCGGCCCCCGCCCAGCTCAAGGTCCATACCCAGGAGGCCGTACTTGATCCTCAGGGAGCTGGTCCAGAGGCGGCCCCGCTGCTGCACCAGACCCAGGCCGCGCAGCCCCACGAAACCCGGCACAGAGAGCTCGCCGCCCAGGACCACCACCTGCAGCCCGTCCTCCGCCTTCTTCTCCAGCAGCACTGCGGGGGGAGTGGGCAGTGAGAGCGGCAGGCCTGGTGTGGCCGGGGTCCCTCCCAGGGGCCCCGGGGACAGGGGTGCTCGTGGAAAGGATGCCCCGGTGTCTGCCGAGGAACACCGATGTCAGAGCACTGACCCTACTACTCGGGGGCGACCCCGAAAGTCACTTTTGTGGGTCCAGGCCAAAAGTCTTCAAGTAGAAAACAAGACAGATCAGAGGAGAAAAACAATGCCTCGGAGGCCATCTGGGGAGGCCTTTGGAAACCTGTTTCTGCGACCCCAACGTTCAGCCAGTGACATTACCTGGAATACCCACGCCAGGGGGCCAGCAGGCCCTGCCGTCATCCCCCCGGAATCTCCCAGAACACCCACGAGGAGCAGAGCCACAGGGCTACACCCCAGCTCTGGCATCAGGACAGGCACCTGCCAGGCTGGCCCGTGCCCAGGCCAGGCCATGTGCTCAAGGTTGAAGCCGTGCCCCGTGCAATTTGGGTCACAATGCAAAATGTGCATTTTACACATTGTGGAATATGGGCCAGAATCAAGAGAGTCCAAAAGCTGCTGTTCTGGGGTTCATGGAAGGTAGTTGGCGTCGAGGGGAGCCTCTGGGGGGGGGCATCGAAGGGAAGGCATGAGCAGGTACGGAGCCTGGATTTTCCCTTGGAGGGGATGTTAATACTGACAGGTTTCGAGGGCATGGAGACTCCACGTGGGGTGCTCAGCCCTCCCCCTCCTGTACCCTGGCGCCCTGAAGAGAGGGAGTGGGCAGGAGGGGGCCCCTCTTCCTACCTGACAGGTGGGCCTGGTCACTCAGCACGTTGCTCAGCAACAGGGAGAAGGCCAACCGGCTGCCTGCCTGCCGGCTGAAGTGCCCGGTGAGGACCACAGGGCGGCCCGCCGTCACCAGCTTTGCCTCCAGCTGGGCCTCAAACCGCTGGGGCTCACCGCCAGCTGCTGGCCACAGGTCACTCCGGCCCTAAAAAGGCCCTAGCATCACTGGGGGCGGGGCCGGGCTTGGCCAGCAAGCCCGGCTCCGCCCACAAGAACTGAGACAGACTGGACAGGGGACAGAGGACGGAGCTTAGCCAATAGCCTTCGCGGCTGATCCTTCAGACTCCTATGGCCAGCTCAAGGATTCCCTTTTCCTATTGCACTGATACCCACCTATCACTATACAATTTACTTATTGATTTTGTCTGTTACAATGGAAGCCCCAAGAGGAGAAAATTGTGTGTGTCTCTTTCACTGAGCTGTCTTCCAAGTACCCGGCACACTATGGGTGCTTGATAAATAGACAAAACGAAGACGCTGAAACCTACGGGTTTCAATCCCCTCCTTGGTCTCCCCATCTCCCTCTGGACCTTCTTTGGAAACAGAGGCTTTGCATACGAGCGGGTTATAAGGTCACGAGGGCGGGCCCTACTCTGGAAGGACAGATGTCCTTATAAAAAGAGGAAATTTGGACCCAGACAGAGGAAGACAGCGTGAAGACAGAGAAAAGATGCCACCAGGCAAGGGATGCCTAAGGCCACCGGAGGCTGGGAGGGAAGCATGGAGGACATCCTGCCTCCCAGCCTCCCAAGAGCCACGGAGGCTCCAACACCTTGATTTTGGACCTGCGGCCTCCAGAGCCGTGAGAAATTTCTGGTGTTTCAGCCACCTAATTTGGGGGGGTGTATTTTGTTAGAGCAGCCCTGGGGAACTAATACAGACTGCTTGGGGCGCACACTGCTATTTCTTCTGGAAATCTGGGGAACGGCATGCTTTAACTTGCCTCTCTCTACTGAGCTTAAAGCATGCTCCTGAATTACTAATATGACTGATTTTTTTTACCTAAGTGGTAGTAAGATTCGAGCCCACGTTTCTCTCCTTTATACGTCTCTGAGTGCCAAGAGGTCACAAATGTTATGGGAGGAGGACACAGCAATGGTGACGTCAACTAGTAAGCAGGGACCCTGGGACTCAGGCTGGAAATGCCCGGAAGGTGGCAGGTGCCAACGTGGGAGGCCCGAGGATACGGAGATATGCAGCAAACCTTGATGTAGTAGACGTCCCGGTCATCCATTATCAGCTCCAGGTGACCCACGTGGCCGCTCTGCAGAGTCTCGATCTTTCCTGGGGACAATGCAAGAGTTTAGGGACCAGGGTTTGCCATTCTGCCCCCTGCATTCCCCCAGGACAACATCCTGCCAGTTTTCTTATCTCGGGGCCCCGGGAACACGGAGGGGACGCGGTCATTACCGTCTAGCTCCAATTTCTTCCTGAGATGCAGAAGCTTGAGCCGGAACCTCCCCTGGGGCAAGCTGTAGCTGACGTCCACCCCGACGTCCCTGGGCACGTGTGACTTGGGCGTGCCCATGAAGACATGAGCCGAAGCTTCCCGAGGGAGCCAGCTGTCCTTCTGGAAACACAGCAGACTGCTCAGGCTCCAGAATCTCATCCAGTCTGAAGGTTCTCCCTCTTCCCGAGGGAAGACCCGCATCCCCACCACTCAAAAACTTGAGTTCTGAGGCTCCTCCTTGACCTCGCGAGGCAAGAATAAAATCGCAAATTTGGGGATCTCGAGCAGTACCTGGGGAAGAGCAAAGTCCTACAGGAAACTCAGGACCACGTCTACAGGGACTTGGTTTGTCCCGCAAATAGCCTGGGGAGAAGCAAGGCATGGCACCCACCAGGGGCACCCTGAGCAGATCCCCTCAGATCCCTTATCCAGCTCAGTGCACGTATCTATGAGTCTCTGCACAGTGTGCTAACACCTGGCACCTGGGCCTCCAGATGTTGCCCTCCTGTGCGTTTTTACAGGAGTTAAAAACAAAAAACAAAAAATTGCAGCTTCCCAGCCTCACAAGGACCCCACTCTGACCTGGAACCCATGCTCCAGGGCTCCCCCAGGATCAGGAAGAAGCTGCTGCTTCACCTGACGTCACTCCCCACTCACCTTCTTCTCCTTCCCTATTCTTTAAAAAAAAATTTTTTTTACATTTATTTATTTTTTGAGAGACAGAGAGAGACAGAGCACAAGTTGGGGAGGGGCAGAGAGAGAGGGAGACACAGAATCGGAAGCGGGCTCCAGGCTCTGAGCTGTCAGGACAGAGCCCGATGCAGGGCTCAAACTCACAAACTGCGAGATCATGACCTGAGCCGAAGTTGGATGCTTAACCGACTGAGCCACCCAGGCGCCCCTCTTCCTTCCCTATTCTAACTTCCACACTCTCTTACTAGGTCGCCCTGGAGCCTTTTCTTAATCACTTTGACCCAAATCCTTGACTCAGGTCTGCTTCTAGAACAACACAGCATAAGACAAGAGCACCCTTTGAGACCCTGCATCATCGTACGTTCTTTCACTACCTGTAAAGGTTCACTACTGTGTATGAAGCTAGCTGTAGGCACAGGGAGTGTGACTGAGCATTACATACCCAAAGACCCGTATCCCCATGGCACCTATATTCTAGAGGGGAGGGACCACCAGACACAAGTCTACACAGGACGGCACCTGGTAAGGGGTACTCTGCTGACAAATTCAGTGTTTGGGGCCAGACATGGTAGTCAGGGAAGGCTGCCTCGGAGGAGGGGGCATTTGAGAAAACAAAGGAAGCAAGAGAGAGAACCAAGTGGATGCCTGGGAAAGAGTATTCCAGCCAGAAGAAACAGCCAGTGCAAAGGCCCTGGGGTAGCAATGTGCTTGGTGTTTAAAAAAAAAAAAAAAGGGAGACCAGTGTGTGGACAGTGGTGAATCTGGTAAAGAATTTGGGAGATGAGAAGGACAGACCAGTGGTTCAGGGTGTTTGGCTCCTACTCAGAGTGACAGAAGCCACTGGAGAGCTCTGTGCAGAGGAGGGACAAGAACCTTCTGGGGTTTCAGAAGACCTATCTGGCTGCTAGGGGAGAACAGATGGTAAGGAGACCAGAGCAGACACTGGGAGATCAGAGGAGGAGGCTATTGAATGCCCATTCTGTGCCAGATGATGGGGACACAGGAGAGAGAAAAACAGGCACTGAAGCTCTTCCCGGGAACTGAGTAGCCAGTGGGGAAAACAGACAGCAGCCAAGGAGCTTTAGTAACAAACATGAAAATGATCTAAAGGGAAAGAGCATGGTCCTAGTAGAGCAAGTAACAAAAGAACATGACTGCATTGGGGTCATCAAGGCAGGCTTTGCTGAGCAGGGGACGTGTGAACTGAGACTGGAAGATTCAGAGTTAACAAGTCAGACAGCCAGAGACAGAGGATCAGCCTGTGCAAGGGTCCGGAGGCAGGAGGCAGACCACAGTTGGACCAGCCCAGCCCAGCCGCTCCAGAGAGGAGCCCCATGTCCTCATGAGGCTGATCCCAGAGTAGAAGACCTAGGGAGACCCACAACTTGGCTGGGGAAGGGGGGACCATTCCAGAGGGCCTACCTGGGGGTGGAAGGTATAGGCAGCTTCCAGGAGGTACTGCTGAAGGCCCTGGTCTTGCTTCTTCAGTGTCACAGCTGCCAACACAGGCAGCGAGAGCAGGGAGGGCTGACCAGCTGGTGGCCAGGTGACTTCTGTGCACAGCTGCCAGCCCCAGGTGCGGGACCCTGTGGAGAAAGGGGAGTGGGCAGCACTGGGCAGCAGAGAGCTAGAGAATTCCAGGCGGGAGCCCACGGCTGCTCACGCAGCAAAGAAAAGGCTTCTCGGGGCGCCTGGGTGGCTCAGTTGGTTAGGTGGCCGACTTCGGCTCAGGTCATGATCTCGCAGTCTGTGAGTTCGAGCCCCGTGTCGGGCTCTGTGCTGACAGCTTGGAGCCTGGAGCCTGTTTCGGATTCTGTGTCCCCCTCTCTCTCTGACCCTCCCCCGTTCATGCTCTGTCTCTCTCTGTCTCAAAAATAAATAAATGTTAAAAAAAAATTTTTAAAGAAAAAGCTTCTCCACTTGCTTCTGAGAACCAGTGCCATGTAAACCAGGGTCCCTCAACCCTCGGCACTACTGACGTACTGGGCTAGTCAAGCCTCTGTTGCGGGAGCTGTGCTAGTTACGACAACCCTCTGTCTCCAGACATCGCCAGATGTCCCCTGGGTGGGGGGAAGGTGGCAAAATCACCCTGGCTTGAGGACCCCAGTGCAGACATGAAGAGTGTGGGCAGTTGTGTGTAGAGGAACACAGGCTCCCGAGCAAGACTGCCTGGGTCCGAATTCCAGCTTTGCCAGTTCTCAGCTGTGTGACCTTGGGCAAGTTGCTAAACATCTCTGTGCCTCAGTGTTGCTCATCGGTGGACTGGAACTGAGAACAGTTCCTGCCTCATGGTGTTACTGTGGGGACTGACAGAGCCCGTCAGTGTTCAGGACAGCACCCGGCCTAAAGTGGTCAGTTCGTTTAGATGGACCCCTCCCCGACTTTACATCTAAAATGACTACAAAGATCCACTCCGGTTTGGAGAATTTCCGCCCCATTTTTTTTTTTCAGCTTTGCTGAAAAATAACGTGATGTCATTACCAGATAATTTTCTAATGTTGTTAAAATATCTCCTTCATTACAGGGTTTGAAAGTTACAGGTTGGGGTGCTCAGGTGGCTCGGTACATGTCCGACTTCAGCGCAGGTCATGATCTCACAGTTCGTGAGATCGAGCTCTGCATCAGGCTGAGTGCTGACAGCTCGGAGCCTGGAGCCTGCTTTGGATTCTGTGTCTCCCTCTCTCTCTCTGCCCCTCTCCCGCTCATGCTCTGTTTCCCTCTCTCTCTGTCAAAAGTAAATAAACATCAAAAAAAAAAAAAAAACCTAAAAAAAAATAAATAAATAAAAGGGAAATAACTTAGTGGCACCTGGATGGCTCAGTTGGTTCATCATCCAACTTCGGCTCAGCTCATGATCTCGCAGCTCGTGAGTTCAAGTCCCACATCGACCTCTGTGCTAAACATGGATCCTGCTTGAGATTCTCTCTCTCTCTCTCTCTCTCTCTCTCTCTGCCCCTCCCCCACTTGCATATGCTCTCTCTCTCTGTCTCTCAAAAATAAACAAACTTTTTAAAAAAAATGTAAAGTCATAGGATATCTCAGTAACTCACTAAACCAGAAGTTGGAGGGTTTTACTTTTCCTACAAAGGGCCAGAGAGTAAATACTTGAGGCTTTGCTGATCATAGAGATGGTCTGTCACTACTACTCACTTCTGCCATTGAAGGACAAAAGCAGCCACAGACAATAGGTCAACAAATGGGCATGGCCATGTACCAATAAAACTTTATTTCTGGCCACTGAAATATGCACTGCACAAATTTTCCACACTTTGAAATATTCTTCCTCTGATTACTTTTCACATTTGGAAAACGTAACAACCTATTCGTAGCTCGCAAGCCTTCGTAAGGAGCCAATCACCCAGGACTGGATCGCTGAGTTGCATCCTGTTTTCTGCCCTTGTAAATAATGACGCTGTGAACATCTTTGTGCATAGCACATTTTATTGGCTTGTTTTCACAGGGTAGAGTTCTAGAAGCAGAATCAAAGAGTTAAGGGGTATAAATCCTTCTTGGGCAGGAGAGCAACTCTCGCATTTGGAGCTGTCCTTGGCCCCTTCGGCTCCCAGATGCCCAACTGGGGACAGCAATGGCAAGGACCCTACTACCGCCTACCTTCTTTGTCAGTACAGGACTGGGCCTCAGAAGGGCTGCGGGCATTACTGAGGCTCCTCACGCCATCCCCGGTGACGAGGTACAGCTTAGAGCTGGGTGGGGAAAGAGGAAAGTCCCAAACAAGTCATTTTCGTTCATTCTCCGGACAAATACGCCTTGAGCTGCCACAGTCTGACACCAGGGCAAATGCCACCGTGAGCAGGACAGGCCTCTGGAGAACTCACCCACAGCACTGGTGACGAGTGCCATGATAAACCTGAATGGGGGCAGCATGGGGTCTGTCTTGGGGACAGGGCAAGGCCTCCGTTAGCTGGGAGTGTGTGGATATCTGCAGATGTTGACATGTGAGCAGAGACTTAAAGGATGCGAAGGAGCCGGCATCTTAGACAGCAGGAATAGCAGGTGCAAAGGTCCTGGGGTGGGAATAAAGGGGCCTCTTTAGAAGCACAAAAAGGGTGGCTCAAGGGCGTAAGGGTGCAGGGAGAGGGAGTGAGTGAAAGGCAGGAGGTAGTGGAAGGAAACAGGTAAGAGGTGAGTAGGACCCCCATGAAGAAGGACAATCACGTAAGACCTGGGTTAGCCTAGGAGCAAGTGGGGGGTTTTAAACATTGTCCAACAGTCACCTCTCCAGGAGGCTAGGAACAAGCTGGTCCCAGGAGAGAGCCCTGTAAGAGCTCCCACCTCCAGGCCTTGGCCCCCACAGTGCATCACAGACACAATCCCACACTAATACACACACACACACACACACACACACACACACACACACACACACACAGGACACTCACACAGGCACACTCACACGCACCCCCTTCTGCACACACAGGCTCACCTAACGCACTTCTACTCTCAGACACATGTGAACACACACACACACACACACACACACAGGCGCACACACTGATGATCATGTGCACACGCTCACGGGTGCTCACAGACACGCATGCACGAGCCCTCAGGCCCCGCCCATGCCTGCCCACGCCCTCGCTCCGCAGGGGCAGGCGCTCACGGCCCCGCCCACTGGGGCAGGCCACCCACCTGAGGCTGAGCAGCTCCACAGGTTCCTCGAGCGTGTTCAGATGCACCTTGAGGTCTCGACTCTTCCTCGCCTGGATCCCGCCATCCAGGCTGGCGGTGCCCCGGATGCCGGTCACCCACCTCAGCCCGGCCTGCCCCAGGGCACCCACCGTGCCCATCTGCGCTGAGATCCGGACCAGGGCACTGAGGGGAGAGACAGACACTAGCTGTGTCCCGCAGACCCGGGTGGGGGGAGGGGGCGTAAGCCCAGCACCCACTCGCCCACCACCCCCGGCTGTTCTCCGAATCTCGAGCCAGAGCGGCCCGTGCGCCGGGGTCATCGCTGGCCACACTCCAGGGGCACCGAGCCCTTCACACACCGTCCTCCCAGTCCTCACCATCGTCGGCCTCAACTCATAGGCGCAGACACAGGACGGGACAGGTGAGACCACCCACTCGGGGCCCATGGCTGGGATGAAGGGTAGCAGGATGGTGACCTGGGCTGTCTGAGCCCCAGTTGGGGTCTTCGTGCCAAAGAGCAGCCCGCAGAGGACGCCCACACTGCCCCCGTCAGACCCAGAAAGCACAGACAGGCCAGCCGAGTCAGTCCCGCTGCAGAATCAGACCGAGCACTGAGCAAACTCGGCCCATGCTGTGTGGCCCTGGACCCACAGTGCACCTGCCTGGAGCCCGTCTCCTCCACCACTGGCAGGAACGAGGACAGTGCCCACCTCGTGGGTGATTATGCGGGTCACCAGACTCGGTGCCCACACATCTTAAATGGCCCTCCCGCTCTCCCTCCTCCCCTCCCCTCAGAGGCAGCGTGGAGCAGGGGGAAGACTGGAGTCCCCGCTGCCTTACACTGCTATGCTTCCTTGGGCCCATGCTGTCACCTCACTGAACCTCAGTCTTCTCACCTGTAAAGCGGGCATAGCTGCCCAGGACCTCCTCACAGTCTCTTGGCACAAAAACAAAACAAAACAAAACCCACCAAATCACAGCAGCTGGTGTGACAGATGGTCTGCAGAGCAGGGACCCTGTCCAGCCCAGAGTGGTGCCCGCGCTCTCTGCAGCCCTCTGCAAGGGGAGACCCCTCCTCGCCCCCCTCCCTCCCCCAGCTCCAAGGAGCCGGCTACCTGGGCTTGACATAACCATTCACAGAGAAATCCAGGGGCTGCTGGAAGCTGGCAGTGCCTCGCACTCGGACGCTGATGGCAGCCGAGACATTTAGGGTCAGCCGGGCTGGAAGGCCAGACATGGTGGGGAAGGTGAGCTCCTCCAAGGCCAGGTTCAGCCTCCGGTTCACCTGTACCTCCTGCCCCTGCAGTCACAGAACCGTAGTGATGCAGGTGACAGCCCCCGGAGCGGGCCAGGCATGCACGGAGCACGGAGCACACACGACCTTATTTGATCCTCATACAAGGGGCGGGGGGGAGGGGGGAAGGAAGGGATATTATCATTATCCCGTTTCCAGAGGAGAAAACCGGGCCCATCAACACATGAAATCATCTGGCCAAACCCACGTACGTAGAACCAGGTGAAGCCGAGTTCAAACCCACACAGTTTACTGTGGAAAAGGATCAGGGTCAGAGGTCAGGGACCCAGGGTCAGTCAGGTAAGGAGTGCGGGCGCTGCCCACGATGCAGAGCACTTATTGGTTTTTCACTTTTTTTTTAAATTTATTTTTCAGAAAGAGAGACAGAGTGCGAGTGGAGGTGGGGCAGAGAGAGGGAGACACAGAACCCGAAGCAGGCCCCAGGCTCTGAGCTGTCAGCACAGAGCCTGATGTGGGGCTCGAACCCATGAACCGTGAGATCATGACCCGAACCAAAGTCGGATGCTTAACCGACTAAACCACCCAGGCGTCCCACTATTATTGTTATAATATCATTCCCATTTCACAGATGCAGAAACTGAGGCCATGACTAGTTAACACTCCCCAGGAGGTAAGAGGTAGAGCTGGGATTTGAACTTGGGCAGCCTGGCTTGAAATCCCACTATCTTAAGTCTGAGAAGTACTGTAATAATTTTTAAAGCACCAAAGGAAATGCCACGGGGCCAGCAGGGCGGGGAGGGGGCGAGCCCAGCCTGAGGTACCTTCAGGAGCTTGACTGCCAGCTCGGCCAGGCTCAAGGACTGGCGACTCATGCGGCTCCCCATCACCCCGCAGTTCATGACGCTCAGCTCGTGCCCGAACACCTTCACGCTCAGCTCACAGCGCAGCGCCCGCCTCTCCGTGCGCCTCTGGGTCACCTGAGGGAGAAGCCAGGTGACCAGGATCAGGTCTGGTGCCTGGACAGTGGTGGGGGTGGCGGGGGGCGGGGTGGGTTGGTCCAGAGGGCAAGGTCAAGGGCTTTTGGTGTCTGGAACGTGGCTTGCCAAACTCATGGCCCACAAGCAGAATCCAGACATGTGTTTTCTTTGACCTGCCCAGAGCCCAGTACGGTGTGTGTGGGTGTGAGTGTTCTAACAATCCTTTTGTTCTGGAATAACCTTAGATTTACAGAAGCATGGCCAAGATGGTACGAGCAGCTCCCATACACCCCTCACCCTGTTTCCATGCTCAGCGTCTTTCACTGCCAGGGTCAGGGCGAGAGCTGAGAAGCTGACACAGACACGGACTATCATCAAAACTGCAGACACTACTCTGATTCCGCCAGTTTTTCCAGCCCCGTTCTCTCCGTTCCAGGACGCCATCCAGGCACCACACTGCATTTACCTGCCCCACCTCTCCCATCTGCACTAGTCTCTGGCACACTGTCTTCCTGTGTATTTCACGCAGTGTGGACCTTTTGAAAATTGGATCTGTTTCCAACATTTAAACATTTAAGAAATGACACGTAAAATCCAGATTCTCTTGCTTCTCGAAAGATACAAGTATTGGCCTGCCTGCCCCCCTCCTCCACCACGACAAGGGGCAGAAAGAGGTGAACAATAGCTGCCACTTTTAATGGAGGCACATGCTCCCGGAACCTGCCACAGACCCCACCTCTCCCTGTTGCCTCTCCAACACGGAGGCCAAGTATTGTTGCCATTATCACTGTGCTGGTGCAGAAGAGATCTTTGGTTACAACTCTCCATCAAGAGTGTGAAAATAACAGACAAAAACGATTGTAGATTTTTTTTTCTTTGAGAGAGAGAGAGAGAGAGAGAGAGAGAGAGAGAATCTCAAGCAGGCTCCACACTCAGCATGGAACCCGACACAGAGCTCAATCCTGTAACGGTGAGATCACGACCTGAACCAAAATCAAGAGTCGGATGCTTAACCGACTGAGGCCCCCAGCCACCCCAAGGATTATAGATTCTAAGAAAAAGTGTTTATGCCTAGCCCACCAGCCTCATTCATGTGACTTGCTGGCCCCAGATCTAGTCCAAGAGGCTCTAAAGGGCAGGGACCATGTCCCGACCATCTTTGTGTCCTTGGGCCCTGGGTTCACACTCGATGACTGGTAACTATGTGACCATGTCCCACGATAAGTGCCCCAGCCACTCTCCCTGATCACCATCAGATGTATGCAGCAGTAGCTTCTTATAATAGCAAAAAGGTGCCAACCACCTAAGTGGCCTTCAGTGG
Source organism: Panthera uncia (assembly GCF_023721935.1). NCBI lineage: Eukaryota > Metazoa > Chordata > Mammalia > Carnivora > Felidae > Panthera > Panthera uncia. Next base: position 4,141,643 of record NC_064815.1, read on the forward strand.
GAGAAGAGTCACGGAAGGCACAGTCCTCACCCACAGAACGGATGTTAAAGCACCCGGCGACCCGCCAAATCCGTTCCTGGCTACACGCCCTGCAGAAACGTGCACGTGCGTTCACCAAAAAGACACGTACGAGAATGTTCACAGCACCACCTGCAATAAGCCAGAAACTGGAAACCACCCAGAAGCCCAGCAGAAGCAGGACGGATAAACAAACGGTGGTGTCTCCGTACCGTGGAACGTGACACAGCAAAGAGCACGAACAAGCCGTAAGTACACACAGCTACACAGATGATCTCACAAACCAACTTTAAGCCAAAGAAACCACACACACACACACACACACACACACAAAAGGACACGAGGAACATCATTCACGCTCGCCAAGAAGTGGAAGCAACCTGCAGCCTGAAGGTCCTTCGGCAGGCGGGTGGACAAACAGTATAGTCTCTCCACACAGAGGAATATTAGCCGTAGAAAGGGAGGGAGTCCTGACCCGTGCAACACAGATGAATCTCACAACACGATGGGAGGTGAAAGAAGCCAGACACAACAGGTCCCAGGTTGTCTGATTCCATTCATAGGAAATGTCCCAAATAGTTGAATTCATAGAGACCCAAAGCAGATTAGTGGTTGCCAGGGGCTGGGGAGTGACTTGTAATGGGTATGGGTCACCTTTGGGGTGGTGAGGGTATTCTGGAACTAGATAGAAGTGGGGGTTGCACATCACTGAGAATGTACTAATGTTACTGAATTGTCTGCATTAAGATGGTTCATTTTAGGGGCACCTGGGTGGCTCAGTCGGTTGAGCGTCCGACTTCGGCTCAGGTCGTGATCTCACGGTTCGTGGGTTCGAGCCCCGCATCAGGCTCTGTGCTGACAGCTCAGAGCCTGGAGCCTGTTTCGGATTCTGTGTCTCCCTCGCTCTCTGCCCCTTCCCCCCCTCAAAAATAAATAAACACTACAAACAAAAATTTTTAAGAAAATTAAAAAATTAAAGATCATACCACACACTGGGAGGAAATATTTGCAAGCCACATATCGGATAAAAGACTTGTTTCCAAAATCCAAAGAATTCTCAAAACTCAGTAATAAAAAACCAATCCAATATTAAAAAAACAACAGACACTATATCTGAACATACACCAAAGAAGACGTATGGACAAACAAGCATGAAAAGAAGTTCAACGTCATTAGTCACTGGGGAGTCACACATTAAAGATAGAAGATACCACTACTAACAGAATGACAACAGTTAAAAGGTCTAATCACACCAAGTGCTGGTGAGGATGAGGGGGAGACCAGAACTCTCCCACCCTGCTGGTGGAGTGCAAAATGGCACAACCACTTTGGAAAACAGTTCAGGAAGGTCTCAAAGATTAAACCTATAACTACCATCTGACCCAGTCATGCCCGTTCTTGGACATCCACCCAAGAAACCTGAAAACATACACTCAGGTGAAGACTTGTACACGAATGTTCATAGCAGCCCCCAAGATGGAAACAACGCAAAGGTCCATCCACCCTTGGATAAGCAAACTGGCCCATCCATACAATGGAATGCTATTCAGCAATAAAAAGAAATAACCTACCAGTATAGCCTGCCATGTGGGTGAATCACAGAATAATGTGCTGCATGCAGGAAGCTGGGCAAAAAGGTTACACACTTTTATTTATTAAAAAAATTTTTTTAAACATTTATTTACTTCTGAGAGACAGAGTGCAAGCAGGGGAGGGGCAGAGAGAGGAGACACAGAATCCAAAGCAGGCTCCAGGCTCTGAGCTGTCAGCACAGAGTCCAACGTGGGGCTCGAACCCATGAAACAGATCATGACCTGAGCCGAAGCCAGAAGCTCAACCAACTGAGCCACCCGGGCACCCCAAGGTTATATGCTTTTAAAATTAAGTTTGTGTCACGTGATTCCATTTACGTAACTCTAGAAAATGCAAAGTGATCTACAGGGACAGAAAACCTACCACTGGTTCCTGGGGACAGGGGTGGGTGGAAGGAGGGGATATTATGGAGCACGAGGAAACTTTTGGGGGTGATGGATATGTTCACTGACTTTATTATGGTGATGATTTCATAGCACATACCTATGTCAAAACTCAACAAACTATACTGTAAACACACACCGTTTGTTACTGGCCAACTATACCTCTACAAAGTTGATTTTTGTTTTTAAGTAGAATTAATCAGTGTAGTTAGGAGGTGGGATTAGTGATTACCCTTGGTTAGGAGGGGGTAGACTAGAAGAGGAAGGAGCAGGGGGCCCCTGGGGTGCTGACAATGGTCTGGGCATTGATTAGAAGGATGTTTTCTACTGGCGGAAAAGCGCCAACAATCTTGGGCAGTTTTCTAATTGTATGTGATGCTTTGATAAACGCTTTTTCACCACCAGGCAGGCTAATCTCTGCTACTCAGCTCGGGACCAGCTACTTGTTTCTGTGGCGGTGGGGGGAGGGAAGGCAGGGTCTGAGGTCATTGACAGCTGGGACCCCAGGCCAAAAGCTCAGCTGGCGAGCGGTGGGAGCAGGGTGGGAGCGGGTACCCCCCCTTACCTTCTGCTTGCATGCCTCTCACCTTTCTGTACCTTTCTCCCGGACAGTCAGGGCTGCTGGCATGTGGGGTGGACCCTGCTTCTGGCTCTGGGGACTTCTCTGCTTGGGCCTCTTCCTCCTCTTCGTGCCCCCAGAACGACTTCCCGCTGAACAGCCTGTGGACGATTTTCTCTGCATTTTCCAGCCGGAGGCCAAGCTGGGAAGAAAAAGCCAGGACTCCATGAGGAGCTGCTCAGTCACATGGATGATCAGAGCTGCAGGGCAGGGGGCTCGAATTGGGGTGCCCAGCAGACTTGGGCAGGGCTCTCTGGGCTCCCTAGGATCCACCTTTCTTTTTTTTTTTTATTTTTTTATTTATTTATTTTTTTTTTTAATTTTTTTTTTCCAACTTTTTAAATTTATTTTTGGGACAGAGAGAGACAGAGCATGAACGGGGGAGGGGCAGAGAGAGAGGGAGACACAGAATCGGAAACAGGCTCCAGGCTCCGAGCCTTCAGCCCAGAGCCTGACGCGGGGCTCGAACTCACGGACCGCGAGATCGTGACCTGGCTGAAGTCGGACGCTTAACCGACTGCGCCACCCAGGCGCCCCTCTTTTTTTTAAACTTATTTATTTATTTAGAGAGATTGAGCAGGGTAAGGGCAGAGAGGATGAGAGAGAGAATCCCAAGGAGGCCCCATGCTGTCACCACACAACTCAACACAGGGCTCAAACTCATGAACCAGGAGTTCATGACTTGAGCTGAAATCAAGAATCAGATACTCAACCAACTGAGCCACCCAAGTGCCCCGGGGCACCATGTTTCCAAATGAAGTTCCACATCTGCTGGGCAAAAGCTGCACAGGAAAAATTCTTACCAATTCTTTCAGGCCTGGTTCAAATGGCACCGCCTCTGGGAAGTCCTCCTTGAATTCCCACATCACTCTCTTCCCACATTCCCCATCCCCTGACCAAATCTATCACTCCTTCCCCTCAGTGTCCAGCCCGAAACCTCCAGGTCACTCTCAGATGCTGTAATCTGGGTGTCTCCCTTGCAAGATCCTGAGCTCCGTGAGAGCAGGGTCCCATGTCTCATGCACTAGGCATGCTGAAGGCCTGGTGTGATGGGTAATTTTGTGTTGATTTGACTGAGCCATGGGGTGCTGAAATATTTGGTCACACACAACTTGGGGTGTTTCTGTGAGAGTGGTTTTGGATGGATTTAACATTCATCTATATCTATCTATATAATATCTATATCTATGTATATCTAGATTGATAGATAAATATAGATATTATATACATAGATATATTAAAGAGACAGGACAAGAGAGAGAGCGAGCACATGTGCACACAAGAGCAGGGGGAGAGGGGCAGGGGGAGAAGGAGACTCTTAAGCAGGCTCCACTCTCAGCTTAGAGCCTGATGCGGGGCTCAATCCCACAGCCCTGGAATTATGATCTGAGCCCAAACCGAGAGTCAGACACTCAACTGAATGAACCACCCAGGCACCCCTAACATTTAAATCAATAGACTGAGCCAAGCAGAGTGCCCCAATAATGTAGGTGGGCCACATCCCATCAGTCGAAGGCATGAATGAAACAAAAGGCAATCAACAACTACAGGGTAATTCTGCCTGACTGCCTCAAACTGGGACATCGCCTTTTCCCCACCTTCAGCCTAACCTCAAACATCGGCTTTTCCCAGGTCTCAAGCCTCTAAACTAAAAGGCTCTCAGGCCCTCGGACTCCGACTAGAACAACACCATCGGCTTTAAAGCTTGCTGACCGCAGACCTTGGGAAGTGCCAGCCTCCATAATCGTGTGGGCCAATTCCTTACAATAAATCTCTTTCTAGAGGTACCTATGTGCTACTGGTTCTGTTTCTCGAGAGAACGCGAATACGCCTGGCTTAGTTGGTTCTTAAAATGTGATGGATGTGAGGGGCGCCTGAATGGCTCAGTCGGTTAAGCGTCCGATTTCAGCTCAGGTCACGATCTCGCCACTCACGAGTTCGAGCCCCATGTCGGGCTCTGTGCTGACAGCGCAGAGCCTGGAGCCTGCTTCGGATTCTGCCTCCCTCTCTGTCTGCCCCTCCTCCACTGGCGCTCTGTCTCTCTCTCAAAAATAATATAAAAACATAAAACGACTTTTTTTAAAGAACTCTTCCACGATGTGGCCCTGCTCCTCTCTGCACACCCGTCTTACGTCTCTCTCACTCTACTGGTCTACTTCTGCTGCTTGAACATACCAAGTCCTTTCTTGTCTCAGGACCTTTGCACATACTGGTGCCTCCGCCTGGGACGCTCTTACCCCAGCTCTTCCCTAGGCTGCTCAAGCTCCCCCTTTAGGTCACAGCTCAAACTTCGCCTTCCTGAACACAATACTTGAAAGTTGCCACTGTTTTATCAATATATTTACTCATTTTTTATCTGTTTACCTCTGTGGGCAGGGATCTTATCTTACCTGTTGATCATCAGATTCTCAGAGCCTAGTACAGCACCTGGCACAAGTCACGTAGAAGACAGATATTTGTGCAATGGATGACAGGTGGGTAGATAAATATGAATATATGGATGGATGGACAGATAGACGAATGGGCGTAGATGGAAATGGAAGATGGACAGATTGAATGGAAGGATGGATAGATGAGTGAGAAAAATGAAGCTGTGGTAGGTAGGTAGGTGAATAGACAGATGGGTGGGTGAGAGAGAAGAACGGATGGATGGATGGATGGATGGGAAAGAGGGTAGATGGAGAGATGGGGATAATGGCACATTAGTGAACAGATGGAGGAGAAGAATGGATGGATGGATGGATGGATGGATGGATGGATTGGATTGGATGGGAGAGTGGATTGATGACAGATATACAGATGTATATAACCGTGAATATGTGGACAGGTGTGTGAACAGGTGCACAGGAGTGTATGTGGATGACTAGGAGACTGGATGAATAGATGCAAGGGTGAGAAGCTGGTGGAAAAATGGGTGAGAGGCTACATAAACAGATAGATGGATGGACGACGGATGAAGGTAGACGAACATACAGAGGTATGAACGGGTAGGTTTGTGGATGGATACATGGATGGGTGGGCAGGTGGCTGACTGGGAGAACAGGTGAATAGATGGGTAGGTGAGAGGGTAGATGGACAGATGGGTGGGAAGGTACAGAGATGAGAGGGAGAAAAGAGATGGGTGAGAGGGAGGGATCGAGTGGATGGACAGATGTATGTACGTGTGGGTGGATGGATGTAAGGACCAGGGGGTACAAGACTGAGGAGTGGATCAATAGATTCAAGAGGTGATATATGGAAAAATGGATGGATGGGATAACTCCTGGCCTTCTAGAAGAGGCCCCAAGGCGACTAGAGTGGGCCCCCTCTCACCTCCAGGAAGTTGAAGGCATGACCTAGGGCGTGGATGGTCAGGTTAGTCATGGCGGAACGGGGGAGGAAGGAGGCTGGAGAAAAGAGAAGGGTCCGCTCCAGGTTGGCTCCCAGGCTGCCAGACACTAGGAGAACCAAGAGAGAGGATCAGCATACTCTGTACCTGTCACAGAGTAGAGTCTGGCCACCGAGGGGCCACAGCCTAAGACAAGGCAAGATGGGGCACGTCCTCTCCAGCAGGACAGGTGTCTCTGCCTTTAGCCTCATCAAAACCCCAGAAAAGATCAAGACACCCCTGCCGACAGGTGAGCACCCCACTTTCTACCCAGAGACTTCAGGAGCAGCCGAGGGAGTAGAGGTACCCAAGCTAGAACAGGGTTTCCTTTTGGATGCTCTGTTTAATTACGACAAGATGGTGACAGCCTCCGTTTAGTGCCTTTTAACACAGGGGAAAACAGGTCCCCAATTCACAGGCAGGCAACAGAGCCAATCTTCCACCACTATTTCATCAGCATTGTATTCCTTTTCCGGATTACCTTGTGTTTACAGAGTTAAACTGATTTTTTTTTTATTAACGGTAGTAATAGACAGATTCCTTTTGAAATAAATGCAAGTTAAAAAATAACCAGTTTAGAGAAAAGACAGAAATACTCCATTGCATGCTATGAACTGGCTGATAGTTGATGAGTTTAGACTTCTTCCAACAAAAATGGCAGGTGGGTGGGAACAGAGCAAAAAAATCAAGCAGGTGGCATATAAACAGGTGACAACTGGGAAAGAATGTCTTCGATCTACGTGTCCTCGAGGGTTAGAGCTCCCAGGTCCCCCAGGGCTTCATGGCCCCAGCGCGGGGCAGCAGCTGCCCAGGATGGCCATACCTGAGCGAAAGGTGACGTCAGAATAGGATGAGTGTTTCCAGGCCTCCGGATGGAACTCCTGGCTGAGGATGTCCTCAGGGAGGGTCTCCCGGAGAGCGCGCTTCAGAGGGTCATCGGTCTCCAGCAGCTGCAGCAGGTGACTCCACACAAAGGAACCCACTGGAGTCCAGTCACAGCCAACAAGGAGGGGAGGGGAGGGGAGGGGAGGGATGGATCTGGAGCTGGCTCAGCCCAGAGAACAGACTCCCTCCCCCCACCCCACCGGAGCCTGTAGCCTAAGTCCTGCCACTTCCACAAGCCAAGGGGCTTCTCAGGAGCCCAGCTATCCGTATTTTATTTCAAGAAATCACGGCCAACAGTGGTGCTTTCATGGAACTTGTCAATTCAGCCCGTGCACGGCATCCTGACGTGCCTTCCGGAAGGGAGAGGGGGACACTGTGGGGAAAGCTCTGGGTTGACAGTCAGACCCAAGTCTGAATCTCACGTCCACCACTCACGAGCTGTGTGACCTTAGGCTGGTTACTCTACCTCTCTGAGGCCCAGTTTCCTCATCTGCAAAATGAAGCATCACAACCCATCTCCCAGGGCTGCTGGTGCAGACCAGTCAAGAGGAAGCCTGGCCCAGAGAAATGAGTATCTTTCAGGGTTGGGAAAGGGGTGACGTGCAATTCGGGATAGGGATCCCCAGGCTCTCTGGAGAAGTAAAGATTAAATGAGATCACCCAGGGGAAAGATTCCGATGAGGGATATTAGAGTCTAAATGGGAGCCCCCAATCCGCTTGGTTGTCCCAGGCTCTCAGAATGCCCGGCAGGGAGCTTCTAGAACAATCCGCCATGGATCAGAGTGGAGGCTGGCTTTTGTTCCCAGGGGACAATACACAGGCCTGCTACCCCAGGGTCTCCATCAAGGCTGAGCCCCTTCCCTGATTCCCCGATGAGGGGGGGCTTGGGCTAATGGCCTACTTGACCAAAACCGCTTTCTCTCCCCACCTCCCACTCACATCCCATCCCATCCCACCCGATACCACCAACGAACAGTTACATCTCCTAGCAGTACCGTTTGTATTCTTTTCGGGGGGATGTCACTTCTTTAGAAGGTAACCTAACAGCACGACAGACTTTTAAATGTGTACACCCTTCAAAAAAGGGGGGCGGTGGAAAGGGGCACCTGGGTGGCTCAGTCGGTTAAGATTCTGCCTCTTGGTCTTGGCTCAGGTCATTATCTCGCGGTTCGTGAGTTCAAGCCCCACGTTGGGCTCTACGCTGACAGTGAGGAGCCTGCTTGGGATTCTGTGTCTCCCTCTCTCGTGCACAGGTACATGCGTTCTCTCTCTCAAAATAAAGAAACTTTAAATTTTTAAAAGATAAACCGTTCTAAATGCCTTTGTGTACTGACTCGGTTTATGCTCCCTCTATGAGGGAGACAGTGCTAGTACGATCATCCCCATTTCCCAGATGTAGAAACAGAGGCTCAGCAAGGTTTAGTAACTTGTCCAAAGGCACACAGGCAGGGAGCCGCCGAGCTGGGATTTGAACCCGGGCTGTGGGGCTCCAGGGACTCACCTCACTGTGTAGCATGCACAAGATTTTTGAAAATTAGTTCAACTTATTTTTCTTTGAAGTTTCACTTTTGGGTTTAGGAACTATGGCCAGAGGCCCCTGTTTGTTTAGTTATTTTGAGAGCAAGAAAGAGACAGGAAGCAGGAGAAGTGGAGGGGCAGAGAGAGTGAGAGAGAGAATCCCAAGCAGGCTCCACACTGTCAGCACAGAGCCTGACGTGGGGCTCGAACCCACGAACCATGAGATCACGACCTGAGCAAAAACCAAGAGTCAGAAACCTAACTGACCGAGCCGGCCAGGAGCCCCAGAGGCCCCTGTTTAAAGGGTACTCTCTGACCCTAGAAGGGATCGGAGACTTGGAGATACTGTTCCTCCTCTGTCTCAGGTCTCCCTTCCAGGCACTAGGTCACGAGCTGGCCAGAGCTACAAGGGAAGTCAGCGGCTTTCATCCCTTTTCACAGATGAGGAAACGGAGATCCAGAAAGAGAAGCAACTTGTCCAAGATTGTCTAGGTGCCATACACGGGACGTGCGGGCACACGAGGCTACTTGTTCAGGGGGTGTGGCAAGAAAAGGAGAACAGGAAGGGGTCAGGAGAGCACCTGAGGCGCAGAGGTGAACCTGCTTCCAAACACTTGCACCCAGCGGGAGGCCCCGTGCCAGCCCCGCCCCCACCCCCAGCTCCCACTGCTCACCCTGGGTAGACCGCTCGCCGGCCTGGGTGTGCCGCACCTGGGCGAACACCTCCTCGCCAGGACACCTCATCAGGGCCAGGTAGGCATTGATGCGGATCTCAGCGTCCTCCTCGGGGCTTTGGTACAGGCGGGAGAGCACAGATCGCTGGCCCGGGCAGAGGGGAGGCCATCACCCTGGGTCCATCCACCTCCCACCCCTCTCCACCCCGGGGTTCCATGTCCCCCGAGCTGCTCTGGCTCCAGCAGGTGGCCCTGTCCCCCCCCCCCCCCCCCCCCCCGCTCCGGCTTTTATAATATCTCCGCCATAGGAGGCCTCCCTGATGCTGTCACCTGCGGCCCGTTTATGGGAGGTGGTAGGGTCACTGCTGAGCCCCGTCATCCTCCAGCCCGAAGGCTCCCCACTTTCCACAGGTAACAACAGGTAGATAGATGGGTGTGGCTGCATTCCAATAAAACTTTATTTATAGAAGCAGCACAGTGTGCGACACAAAGGAGGTATTCTCTCAAGGGCTTGGCTTGCCCAGGCCCCTTTCCTAAGCAAGCAACCTCCCTCACCCTGTGACTTTCTCCCTCGGCACCTGCCGGTTTCCTTCAGAGCACAGCCCTCCATCCGTCCACTCTTGCAGCAGTATTTACTGAGCACCTACTATGTGCCCGGCACTGTGTTAAGCGCCAGGTGACAGTGACAAGCAAGATAAACCCAGCTCCTGTCCCCTGAAGGTGATTTTCTAGAGCAGGAAGACTGAGAATAAATGTGGTTCGTCTGTGAAATGTGTATTAGGTGATAAATGCCAAAAAGGGAAAACTTAAATGGGGAAGCAATTTCAAGGGCGCCTGGGGGGCTCAGTCAGCTAAGCGTCTGACTTCGGCTTGTGTCATTATCTCTGGATTCGTGAGTTTAAGCTCTGCGTGCGCTCTGTGCTGACAGCCTTCGGATCCTGTGTCTCCACCTCCCTCTTCCCCTCCCCAGCTCACACTCTGCCTCTCTCTCCCTCTCAAAAGGGAACATTAAAAAAAGGTTTTTTTAAATGTATAAGTAATTTCAGGTGCAAGAGCCAAGGAGGACCCCCACAGTCAAAGTGATTTATACACAAAGACTTACAGGAAGTGAGGAAGTGAAGCCTCAGGATATCCAGGGGAAAGGCATTCGGGGAAGGGAGAACAGCCCATGCAAAGGGCCTGCGGCAGAAGCGCACCCAGAGTGAGGAAAACCAGGAGCCCAGCGTGGCTGGAGAGCCGTAGGGGTGAGGAAAATAGGAGACAAAGCTATAAGCAAGTCAGTGGTCAGGGCACACAGGGCCTGCCAGGTCTGTCAAGACTCTGGCTTGAGGGCGAGAGAAGCCTCTAGAACAGGGGTCAGCCAACTTTTTCGCAAAGGGTCAGACAGTACATTTTTCTGGCTTTGCAGGCCATGCAGGCTCTTGCAATGACTGTACTCTGCAGCTGTAGCAAAAAAAAAAAAAAGCAGTCCTAGACAACACACAAATGAACAGGCACAGCTGCATTCCAGCAAAGTATTTCGTGCAAAATAGGCAGCAAGGGAGTGTAGGGTCTGTGGACCAGAGCTCGCTGACCCCCGAACTAGAGGGTTTGCAGCACAGGAAGGCTCCTATATGGTTTGTGATCATATTGCTTATTTGTGTGTTTCTTTGATCAGTCCTTGCCTCCCACACCAGATGCAAGCTCCGTGTCAACAGAGACCCGGACGCCTATTCACGCAGGTGCCCAGTGCACAGTAGGTACCCAGTAAATACGCGACGGATGAACAAATGAAGAAGTGAGTTCGCAAACAGTGGTTCGAGACCCACCACCGCCCAATCGCAACCCCAGGGAATGACACACAGGAGCTCACGTCCGCAGAGCAGGGAACTCTCCGGAAGGCCTGGATGGCCCCCAGCCGGACCTCAGGGGGGCAGCTCCTCTCAGACGCACAAGTGCTCAGAGCAGGGGTGAGAGCGGCGGCCGCCAGGCCCGCATTGCCAATCGCCTTCAGCACGAGCTGGAGCTGAAACAAGACGTCGGAGGGGCCTTGAGGCCTGGTGGGGGTGCTCACCTCACCCGCACAGCTGAGGGCTCACCTGCGTGGCACAAGCTATGCCCAGGATGCCGGTCTCCCTCACCTGGTCAGCGTCCGAGGGCTCCTGGAGGGTGCAGTTGGCATCCAAGGCCTCTCCCAGGATCCTCACGAGGGAGCCGACACCAGGCAGGCGTCCGCAGGGCCCGTCCAGAGAGGCACAGAGGTTGTGCGCCAGGGCCGAGATGCCCAGAAAGGCGATGGGGCTGGCCCCCGGGGTCTGCAGGAGCGGCTGGGGACAGAAACCGGCCCCCACCCCAGCCGAGAAGGCTGCTAAGTGGCCCTTCACAGGCCCGGCCGCGTACAGATGGGCCCCCGCCCTGGCTGCACACAGACTCCTAGAGACCTGGGTCCCCTACCCCGGGAGTCTGAATAAACTGGCGTGTGGTGGGGCCTGTCCACGGAGCACCTGCCAAAGGACCTAGGCGACGCTTAGGTGCATCAAGGAGGGAGAAGGCTGTTAGGGGGACGCAGGGCAGGGGACTGTCGCTGATGTCTCAAGACAGTTTCAGCTGTCACAACTGAGAAGCAGACACGCCAGCATCCCCGGGGGCAGAGACCGGGGATGCCGCTGAAGGTCCTCTCGCACCCAGGAGGAACTGTCCACCCCAGAGGTCGACAGTGTGAGGCTGGGAAACCCCGGGCTCAGTCACCAGTTTGGAGGAGGAAGGCGGGCACAACACGGGGCGGGGGCGTCCGGGTTAATGCTTAGCAACCACCCAGAGAAACCGCAGCCCCTCGTGGGTAGCGCTGGCCAATTTCCACGGTGTAAATGCTCCTGTCACAGCGCTCTCGGCGGCTCACCGCAGCGGGGCAGACGCGCAGACATCAGCGGCGAGCGGCTTGCAGGTGGCAAGCGCGCGCATGCGCGCTCCCGCTCACGCCAGCAAGCGCATGCGCACGCACATGCGCATGCGCACACCCACCTCGCCTAAATAAACCCGAGGAAAGGGAGGCAGTCTTGTGCCGTAACGGGATGAGGTGTGCAGTCTCTATGACCTTGGCTTTTAACCTAACTTCTCTACCTGCAAGCTGAATGTTTAAATGACATCTGTGTTTTTCCGCCAGCTTCCCAACTGCGTGGAAATCGAGACTTTCCTGCCGCCAGCCCCACCCTCCAGCACATGCTGGAACCTCTTGGGCCTCACTCCCTGAGGATCAGGAGACCCCAGTCCCCGCCATGGGGCTACACTGCCCTACCCACCCACATCAAGTAGGCTCATCTCTCCAGGGGCCTCCCAGCAGCAGCAGCAACTGAGCCCACGCTGAGTCAGACCCCGGCCCGTTCCATCTGTGCGACAGGGTCCCACCAAGATGCTCAGGCACCCCTACACCAGGGCCCTGGAGCCTTCAAATCAGAGGAAAGCAAAGAGGGGTGGGGTGAGTGGGGGATAGGGGAGCGCTGGTTCTAGGCCTATTGGGGGAAAAGCCAGAAAGATAGATTTATAAATTTTTTTAATGTTTATGCTTGAGAGAGAAGACAGATGCGAGCAGGGGAGGGGCAGAGGGAGAGGGAGACCCAGAATCCAAAGCAGGCTCCAGGCTCGGAGCTGTCAGCACCGAGCCGGAGGCAGGACTCGAACTCATGAACCGCAAAATCATGACCCGAGCAGAAGTCGGACGCTTAACTAAGCCACCCAGGCGACCCTAGAAAGATGGACTTTAATAAAAAACACTGACATGGCACTCTCTGTGTGCCCGGTTCTGCTGTTCACATGTCACACAGATCACATGATTGAATCGTGAGACACAGAGAGATTAAGTAATTTGCCTACGGTCACCCAGCCCACAAAGAGGTGGGGCCAAGACGTAACCCTGAAGGGTCTGGCTTCCGGGCGGGACGTGACCCCACGCTCACTGCTCCTTAAATACATATTCTCAACTTGTGGAAACCAGGTCTGGGCATGGGCATCGGGCAGTGGCTTCTATTACCCCACACCCACACCACCCAGAGCAGCGACGGCCTGGCAGCCTGGGAAAATGCAATGTCTATACCGTCTCTGTTCTTCTCTTAGACTCCTGCTGTCCACCAGGTTTGTGCGTCGTGCGGTGTCTGCGTGTGTGCTCTTGTATGTGGTATGTGTAAACACGCGTGTTGTGTTCCCTTATGGGAGTGTATGTTTTTCCCAGTATACCATGTGGGTCGGGGTGCACATGTCCCAGTGTGTGCGCGTGCACACGTACCAACATGGGTGTGTGCCCTGTGTGTATACATGCCTGCCCTAATGTGTGTGTGTGTGCACGTCCCAGTATAGCCTGGTGTGTGTGTGTGTGTGCACCCAGGTATGGGTGGGTGTCCGCACTTGTCCCTGTGAGTATCTTTGTGTGTGTGCCCATGACATGTCTGTGTATAGGCATCTCTACTTTCACATATATGTGTGTTTTGGTATGTATGTCTCCGTGTGTGTTTTCTTTGTGAAAGGAAAGGGATATGTGGCTTGGAAAAGCACATTCAATGTTATTCGAGATTTATCAACTGAGAACAATCTTCCCTGTTTCCTCCATACAGAGGAGGGAGAGCAGGGGACATGAACCGTGGAGAGAAGACAGCCAGGCTTGTGGAGGACGGTTCCCCCCTGTCAGAGGTCTCGCTCTCTACTGGCTTTGCCCCAGGAAGGCCGCCAAGGATAGGCAAGGGCAGACTGGGTCCTCCAGGGACCAAAGATGGAACGAGAAGCGAGGTAGGGCCCAGCGGGGGAGGCCAAGTGGCTGGGACCCGTTGGCTAGCTGGGAGCTGCAGGACAGCGGGGCCAGCATGAGGTCAGGGCTCCCAGAGCAGCAAGGACCCTGTGGGATCACTGGCTGCCCGAGGGACAGGGGGGCAGGAGATGTCTGCCCAGAACGGCGAGCCCTCCTTGACTTCACGAGAATCAGAACCCTGGCTCCTAATACAAAAATCTCTAACTTAAAAAAAGCTTTGGTGACACTTCAATTAAAAGTCTGCTTAAAAGGTTCTCTCTTTTAAATTTTTTTATGTTTGTTTATTTTTGAGACAGAAACGGCATGAGCAGGGGAGGGGCAGAGGGATACAGAGACACAGAATCTGAAAGAGGCTCCAGGCTCTGAGCTGTCAGCACAGAGCCCGATGAGGGGCTGGAACTCACGGACCGTGAGATTGTGACCTGAGCTGAAACTGGACGCTTAACTGAATGAGCCACTCAGGTGCCCTCCCTTTTTAATTTTTAAAGATAAAATTTTCCCGGGGCGCCGGGGTGGCTCAGTCGGTTGAGCGTCCGACTTCAGCTCAGGTCATGATCTCCCAGTCTGTGAGTTCAAGCCCCACATCGGGCTCTGTGCTGACAGCTCGGAACCTGGAGCCTGCCTCAGATCCTGTGTCTCCCTCTCTCTCTGCCCCTCCCCTGCTCACGCTCTGTCTCTGTGTCAAAATAAATAAAAACATTTTAAAAAATTATAAAAAAAAGAAAAAATACTCCCCAGACCTATGACCCTCATACAACTGATTTCCCTTTTCCAATGGGACTTGGGAGCCCACTCGTCTTGCCCCCAAATCAAGCCTCCCCCAGAGGCCAGACAGGCAAGCTGATAGAAAACAATAGAAGATGCATCACGACTTGGGGAGATGAAACACGAGCTGGAAAAGACAGACAGCCTGCATTTCCCAAACCAAGAACCTCTAAGTTACATTCATCAAGAGACACCACTAAGAGAGGAAACGGCAAAGAGGCAGCATAGGGCCCAGCAATGGAACGGAGTCCACACACACACACACACACACACACACACACACACACAGCACGGACAAGTCTCACAGAGAATATAGGAAAAAGAAGCCAGACTCCAGGTGCACATGAGCTCACGGGACAATGTCAAGAGCGGGCAAGAGCGAGGGACGGCCGGAAAGGTCAGAATCCCCATGATCTTTGACGTCACCGACCAGGAAGGACACAGGGTGGGGGAGGGGAGCAGGAAATGTCCTCCATCTTTTTCTGGTTGCCCAGGTGGACAAATGTCACACAGGACACTTAGGAGTAGCACAGTCTCCTGATTGGGTACTTTGACATGTAACTAAAAACACACCCCTAACTGCAATGCGGCCCCCTGGGACGGTGGGACAGACAGAGGAGACCGTGGGGAAGGTGGTGGGATTTGAACAGCTGAAGTTTAGTAAGTAACGTACTAAGGTCAGTTCCTTAGATGTGACAAATATGCCCTGGTGACGTCAGACATTAGTAATGGGAGAAACCAGGCCCAGATACACAGGAACTCTGTACTAGCCTTGCAACCCTTCTGCACACCGAAAATTACTCCACAAGAAAAAGTATATTAAAATACTCTTGGGGTGCCTGGTGGTTCAGTCAGTTAAGCATCTGACATCCGTTCAGGTCATGATCTCATGGTGCGTGAGTTTGAGCCCCGCAT
Source organism: Panthera uncia (assembly GCF_023721935.1). Lineage (NCBI taxonomy): Eukaryota > Metazoa > Chordata > Mammalia > Carnivora > Felidae > Panthera > Panthera uncia. Next base: position 4,157,154 of record NC_064815.1, read on the forward strand.
TGAGCTCTGTGCTGACAGCTTAGAGGCTGGAGCCTGTTTCAGATTCTGTGTCTCCCTCTCTCTCTCTCTGCCCCTCACCCGCTCACTCGCTCTCTCTCGCTTCTTTCTCTCTCAAAAATAAACAAACATTAAAAAAAATTTTTTTAAACTCTCTTGCCTACCCCCTTCCCCCTCTTTCTCTTCCCCGTCCCCCTTCCCCTCTTCCTTCTCTCCACCCCTTCCAGGCTGCTAAAAGCAAGTCTGCATCCCAGACACATGCCCCACAAGCGCCCGGCACACTCTGTCCTTGTGGACTGGACGAGAGAACGAGCAAACCAGTCCAGAGAGGGGCCAGCTCTGGCGTAGAGGACAAGCCAAGTAGGCAGACGAGACCCTGGGCTCTGTCAGCCGAGGGACCCCGCCCACCCCGTATCCCTAACAAGCGGTCCCAGCAGCGACACCAGCCGCACGCCTGACACTTGGTGCACATCACGACAGCCCCTTGATCCACAGAGTCTCATTATGCATCACCCCACTGCACAGAGGGGGAAACTGAGGCACAGAAAAGGCAAGCGCCCGGCTGTAGGTCATCCTGGTAAGAGACAGAGCTGCGATCCGGAGCTGGAGGTCTAGAACCGGAGCCTGCCCTTTTAGCCACCTCACTTGTGCCGAATAAACGGTCTCGAGGACACTGACCCTGCAGGCACTGACTGAGCCCTGGTGGTTCCTGGACAGCGCTAGTGCCCCTGGTGGCCAGATTGTCACCTGTTGGGCCATAAGCTGTGCGGGATGCCCCCAGCGGGGGCCAGCCTGAGCCTGGCTCTGAATCAGGGCCTGACTTGTATCTGCTGAGCAGAACCAACCACATAGCCTGCCAGGACCGGCCCCACGGCCAACCCTGGAGTCAGTGGTCAGGGGTCGGGAGTGAGTGCTCCCTATATTCTGCCCAGAGTCAGCCAGAGCCTGACCAGCACGAGGGACTGAAAGATTCTGCTGGAGACGTCCTCCCCCACTGGCGAGGCAGGGGTCTCTGCTGCTCCTGGGGACCCTGGCTGCCCGTCACCAGCTCTCGAGTGTGTTCACCCCTCCTCCCTGCTGGTGGCCCCTGAATCCTCGCCCACTACCCGCCTGGCACAGCAGGGTGAGGAACAACAAGTGACGGTGCCCGCAGGCAAGTGAGGACACATCCCTCGGAGAAAGGAAGGGCACACGGGCCACCTTAGGCAAGCTTCCCAGCCTCCTCGGGCCTCGGTTTCCCCATTTGCAGTATGGGCGTAATCAAAGCACCTACTTCACAGAGGCATCGTCAGGATTAACTAAGACCTCCAGGTGATCAGAAATCCTTGGCCTAGCTTCACACAGGCTTCCTAGTTTCAAGACTCAATAAACGTATCTGTGTACAATAACAAGAACAGCTCTCACCTAAAGTGCTCAGACTCTGTGCCAGACACGGGGAGAATCCATTTACATGCATCGCCCCATCTCTTACCACCAGCCCCGGAGGAAGGTTCTTATTCCATCCCCATCTTCCGGATCAGAAAACAGGCTCAGAGAGGTTAAGCCACTTGCCCACAGTCACACAGCTGGAAGGCACACTGCTGAGACTCAAACCCAGATCTCGCTGCTCTGTCCCCACTGGCAGCACGAGGGGCTGGCTCAGAGCCCTGACGAAAGCGGGTCACCTCCTGTGTCCAATTGGTTGCTAAGTCAGGGAGGGATGCCAGGGGGCCGGGTGGGGAGCAGGGGCTCACCAGCAGCGTGTGGACCATGGCATCTGTGGGCTGTGGGATGAAGGCCAGCGACCAGAGCCACTCCTCTATCTCGTCCACCTCTACCTCTCCGGACATGATGAGGTCCTTCATGAGGCCCACACAGGGCTCGGTGCCACAGGAGGGCAGGGCATCCACCAGCGGCTGCCTGAGATCGAGAGAGACAGAGGGATGTCACAGAGGTGGCCCGCACATCCTGAGCGCCTTCGGACTCATCTCGAGGTGGCCTCGGGTCATCCTGGGACACTCTGAGGCTCCGAGAAGTACGATGGGGACGTGTATGGGGTCACACATCCTGGAAGGGGTCGAGCTGGGCTTGGGACCCAAGCAGCCTGGCTTACAGGGTTCACAAGGATAACAGCAGCCCAGTCCCAACCCTGGCCAGTCCGCCCACCCAGGAAACAGCGGTTTGGGGCCACATTGGAACCACCCAATGCTCTGCTAAAACCTGCCTCGGTCACCAAGCAGGGGCGAGGACCCCTGGCATCGAACAGGAACCAACAACTGGCAGGTTGCCTCTGATGTTCAGTCCTGGGCCAACATCAGCATTTTTCTTTTCTTTTCTTTTCTGAGATGGCAGAAAGGTTCCGAAGCTCAGAAAAGGTTTTCAACCTTGATACAATGGTGGCTCTGAGTAGGGACGTGACCAAATGGGAGGCAGATCCCCAGCATCACCGCAGAAACGGGAGGCTCCCAGAGCCGGGGGCCCCACAAGCCAGCCCACGCCTGCCCAGGACCAGACGCCCCACCCCCACCCTCATCATCTGCCTGTCAATAGTCTCTGGCCTCGATCTGCTCATCTCGAAAATGGGAATGCTGATGGACCAGCCCCAACATGGCCCGAGAGTCCTTGGAACACACAGGTCACTTCCTCTGAGCGACGTCCTCCCTTTTCTTCCCACCTGTCACCCTCGCACCTCCTCTTTCCGCCATAAATCTGGGCCCTGGGGAACCACACTTGGGCCAGAAGTGAAGGCAGCCTCATGGACACAAGAACTCTCTGAAGAGCATCTGTCCTCTCAGAAAGTCCTAGATTTGGGATGGGTCCTCCCGCCTCCCTGACTCCCAACATGTACATGGACCGATGAGACCCAGGGTCTTGTAGGAAAATGCAGAGCAGCAGACGGGGGAGGTCACCAGGGAAACGGGCACTTCGTTCCTCCTGAGGACCTGAGGGCCCTTGCTTTGGTCACACAGAATTAAAACACACCTAAGTCAAACATCACTTCTATTCAAGCCCGTAACTACTAGACGGAGAAGCACAGACCGCCTGGGTTCAAAATCCCAACTCTGCTGTGTGACTCTGGGTCAGTTTCCTAACTGCTCTGTGCCTTGGCTTCCCTGCGCAAACATGAAGTAGGGATTAAAAAAAAAAGCCACCTACCCCACGGGGTCCTAGTGAGGGTTCAACGAGAGGATACAGAGAAAGGGTTTCAGGAGGTGTCTCTCCATTAGCTATTAGGCTGTGCAGTCACTGAGACATTTGGTCATGTTGATTTTGCAGGGTTTTTTTTCTTTCATATTTTGGACTGATAACCTTTGTGAGATCTTTTCAAAAAATGTTTTCTATTTATTTTTGAGAGAGGGAGAGAGACAGAACATGGGCGGGGGAGGGGCAGAGAGAGAGGCACACACAGGATCTGAAGCAGGCTTTTTGAGATCTTTTTGAAAGGCTGTGAGAAAGTCCCAGATGTCTGGAGCTCAGGAGCTTGGAGAGCAGCAGGACTTGGGGAAGGAGCCCCAGGCTTCCCCAGGACAGCCCGGAGCCCACAGAGTTCCTCAGACACTCGGCGCCTGGGGTCTCTGTTCACCCCTTGCTGGCCCCACATCAGTAGGGTCCAGGGGGTGGGACCCCAGCCCGGCCCGCACCCCCACCCACGGCCAGAAGGGTACCCAAGGCACATTGGAATGCTAATTCCAGCTCTCTGCAAGAGGGTCCCAGTCTGGGGGAGAGAACAATGCCTGTATTTATACTGCCAGGCCCTTCAGATTGAGTCACAAGAAGGGCCCCCCCACCCCCACCAGCCCGTGGGAACCTCCAGACTCCCCGCTTAATCACCTTCTTGGCAGACATCCCAGAACGAAGGACGAGTCAGTATCACAGGGATGAGACGAGACGAGACGAGATAGCACCATGCAGCCCTCAGAGGGGGGACCCGGGACGGGGCCAAGATGGCCCAGCCCCACCAGGACCGCCAGCCAGCTCCCGGGCCGGTACCCCTCCCCCGCAGCAAGGCCCTTACCAGTTGTCCCGGCATTTAAAAGAAGATTGTCTCCAGAGTTCCAGCAGCTCCTCTGGGGAGAGTCCCTGGAGCTCTAATACCAGCGTCAGGAACAGTTCTGCGGCCTGGGAATCAGAGGGGGGAAGCATGAGCGACACCTCCTCCCCTGGCAGCCTCGGGGGGTGGTGGGGGGCACAGGGTCACCCACTCCATTCCCCTGCCTTCAGACAGGACGGCAAAGAAAGTGGGACATGTATTGGTAACTTCCACCTGAAGTGTCCTAAGATCCAAAGAAATGAGGCCACATGTCTGGGCTTCTCTCTCCTAAATTCCTGGCACACAGCCTGGTCCATTTCTATTCTTTAACTTAACCAGCATTTACTGGGCACCTACTGTGTGCCAGCCACTACACCTAGGGGCTAGGGATAAGCGGGAGGCGGTGGAGGGAACAGACATGATACCTGCCTTTGTGGGCTTTATGCTCTAACAAAAGCTCACTAAATGTTCACGTGACCACGATCTAGGCTGAGTCTCAGCCTCTTTCCTAGAGTCGGTGAGATGGCAATCGTTTCTGATATTTTTAATGAAAAAAATATAGAATAAAAGGGCGTATTCAGACCACACACCTCTCAGGTGTCCGGAGATAGGTGATTTGGTCCCGGCTTCCTGCTGGCAGTCCCCACGCCTCCCCCGGGCTTGGCCAAGGCCAGGACCGAGGCTCCCCAACCCACGCCTGGCCAGCCAGGGCTCTGCTGGGGCTGGGACCCACTCGCCCAGCCTCTGGCCTCCCGTGCTGAGTGGCAGGCACCCAGTTCCCGTGCACACAGCTTGGCCGGGCAAGACGCAGGCTGCACAACAGGCCCCTCACTGGCCAGCTCGGCCCACCCACCCATCCGGACAGCACATCTGGCCCCCGGGGTCCGGACAGCGTTCCTATGATGTGCCTTCTCTTTGTGGAGCTGGAGGCTACCCTGAGCTCTGCCTTTACTTTCTCGTGCCGGACACACAAGCCAGCCCCTTGGGTGGGGCGACTGTCACCACCACGGCAGGCCCTGACTGCTATTGGCCTTCAAGACTGTCAGCCCAGCTCGGGGCAGCCACCCCTGGGGACTCTCAACCCCAGGCCTGCTGCCTGCCTTCTGGATGGGCTCAGCTCGGCATCACCCGAGAGTCTCTGGGCTGAGACACTCACGCTTTGAAGCCCTCCAACAACTGCTGTGCCTGGTTGAGCACCTGGCCACCTGGGGAAGGCCGGGTATCCACCCTGGAGTATGCCGCCTCCTCCGGGGAGGCCTCCGGCCCCGAGTGTGGGCATCAGGACTAGCCTTCCAGAGTCAGCCACAGCAGAAAGGATCACAGCACCGCCTCCGGTTCTCCCCTCTAGCAGCGAGACAAGGGAGAAGCCCGTCCGCTACTAAGAAGCACGCACGATCCTAACGCGAACACCACCACGACCACCACCGGTCACTTTGTACGGAGCCCCTGCTGCGTGCCAGGCACCGTTCTAGGTCACGTGCACGCACGGTCTCATTTGACCCGCGCGCGACAGCCTACGGGGAGTGGGTGTCGTTAGCCCCCCTTAACAGAGAAGATCCGGGACACTCGGAGGGCTTTACTCAGGTGCCGGTGGCCTCACCCCTAAGTGGCAGAGTCAAGCACTGAACCCTGGCCACCTAGCTCCTAAACCCACACTCTTCACCAGTGTCCCCTGCCTGAGGGCATGGGGTGGGGGTGGGCAAACAAACAAGAAAAAAGAAAGCCCGGACTTCTGGCAGCTGCCAAGTCCCATGATGTCAATACTCCTACTGTGGCTCCTTTCCAGCTGCCCGTGTACCCACGTGCTGTCAGTGGATGCAGACTTGGAAAAAGCAGCACGGAGGCGCAAGAGCAGGTCATGTCACCACACACGCCTACAGCAGGTGCAAACACCCTGGTCACAGGTGTCAAGGTCACAGGCAGGTAAGTGATGGTTTTGAACACTGATTACCTTTGTTTCTAATGTGACTTCTTTTTTTTTTCTTGGTGTTTAAGAGCGAGAGAGAACACATGTGCAGGAGGGGCAAAGAGACAGGGAGAGAGAAAGAAGCCCAAGCAGGCTCCACCCTGTCAACGCAGAGCCCAAAGCGGAGCTCGATCTCATGAGTCATGAGATCACGACCTGAGCCGAAATCAACGGTCACTCAACTGACTGAGCCACCCAGGTGCCCTTAACATGGACTTATTTCTAACACGATCGTTAATAAGAACGGCTGTGTTTAACAAACGACCTGCAGGATTTGGACCATCACCTCTGACATACCATGGTCTACACGGCCCCTAAAACCTTTGGCTGTACACAGTCAGTGTTTAATAAAGACCCATGACCTGGGCTCCATATTCTTAGAATACCAGAAGGTAACCAAGAGCTGAGCCCTCTGCCTGGAGTCCTCCCTGGCAGTGGGGGTGGGGCTGTGCCACCCTGCCTCACTTCTCACCTCCTCCTGCATCATCTACAGATGCTCCTGGCCATCACAGCCCCCTGCCCCCCACGTCGAAACTCCAGGGCCTCTCTGGCGAGGGTCAGGCCGCAGAATTTGCTCTCTATTGAGCCGGAGTCCTGGTTTTGTTTCCCGACTGAAAAAAACAATTTTGTCTCCTGCCCAGCGACAATGGGGACGAGCAAGGGCATCCCAAGCCGAAGCCCACAAGGCTGGTCCCCAGGGCAACCAGGCGGGCCCCCCAGGCCTTCAGGGGGCCGAGGAGCTGCTCCGTGGGCACTGAGGCATCCCTGAAAAGCCACTTTCAGAAACAAGGTCCTCAGCAGCTCCCCGCCAGCCGGGGAGGACCTCCCCAGGGAGAACACTATTTCCTTTCTCGGGCTATAAATACAGAACAGCCGCCCTGTGCCCTCGGGGGCCAGCACTGCCAGTCTCCAGGAAGCGAGACGCAGGCCCCGAGTACACCTTGCCCTGAGCCACCTCTCCTGGGGAAGGGCCCGACCAGGGAGTCAGAGGGTGCTCTGGGGGCCAGACGAGGGAAGCGGGCCTGTCCTGTGGTTTCCGAGCACTTCCTGAGGGTGAGCCACATGACAGTTAGAACGTAGGCTACAAAGTGGCTGTTCTCGGCGAGGGCGACCATACTCCCCTGGCGCTATGTGGCACCACCTGGGGACACTTCTGTCACAGCTGGGATAGGGGTGAGGCTGGCCTCTGGTGAGCAGAGGCCAGGGACGCTGCTGAACATCCGAGATGCACAGGACAGCCCCTCCCCACTCAAGAACGATCTGGCCCAAGGTGCCAGGAATGTCAAGGTAAGAACCCTGCTGGGGGGACAGGCTGCCTGGGTTGACAGCTGGCCCGGTCACTTCCTAACCAGCTGGTGGCTTGTAGCACCACCTTGCGAGGCAGATGGCCCCTTTCTTTCTGGCTGCTCTCTGGCTCCCACGAAACCCCCAGGGTGAGGCACACGGGATCAGCAAGCTGGAGACTGGCCCCTGGTTCCCCCGTGTGTCTCTGCCATATATACACACATGTACAAAATGTGTGTGTGTGTGTGTGTGTGTGTGTTCAATATGCATCTAGTATACACAGATATAACACATGGTCTGTTTATTCAATATATTCTACTCTGTTTCATAGTCAATAAATGTAATCAGTAGGTATAAACGCAGTCTCTACATCCTCAATATATTATAAAAATACCTATTTTCTCAGTGTCCATCTGAATCTGACCCTTCTCCCCTCGTCTCCCAGACCCCCTTCCTGTATGTCCCCCTAAGTTACCACAAGAGCTTCTCGCCTGGGCTCCCTGCATCCCACCTGGCTCTCGGTCTGTTCTCCAGCCTTAGCCACAGGGGGAACGTTAAAATGCACATCAGATCGTGACCTCCCTCCTCTGTACGACACCCTCCAAGGCTCCCCACTACCCCAAGAGAAAGGGATTTGTGAGCTCCACCGAGGGGACCCTCGTCCCCTCTCGTGCTTCCCACTGGGCGCCAGCCACAGGCCCCAACCTGCCACCTGGGCGCCAGCCACAGGCCCCCACCAACCACCCTGCCACTCAGACTCCCCAAGCAGCTCCTATCCTGGAGTATGTGCTGTGGCTCCCCTCCGCCGCCACGGGCCACCCACATCCACAGCTCTTCCGACCCCTACTCAACATCTCCTCCATCATCACTTAAAATTATACCCCATGCCAGCACCTCTGACCCCCTTTTCCTGCTCTATGTGCCCCCCCAGCCCCTAGGGGTCCAGGACATTCAGTTCACAGGTTTGTGGGTGTCCTCACTCATTATCCCAGGTGCGGAGGCAGACAAAGTCTCCCAAATGTCACTGGTGACACCCAGCCCAGAGTGGTGAATGGCAGGGATGGTGGAACAAAGATCGAGATGTGTCTAGAATGTTCCGGAAATTATCCTGACCATGAGGCTCTGCAGGAGGCGGCCCCACCGGTCCTCACCGTCCGGCTCCCATGAGGCTGGGAGGCCAGCTCCCCAAACACGTCCCCAGGGCTCAGACTCCAGACTCTGGTTCTTTCAAGCTCTTTTCAGAGCACTTTCGCCCCTAGATTGTCAAGGGACCACCCCAGGTCTCCACTCCAATGACCTCTGCTTTAGACCCTGGTCCCAAGCGGTCACTCAGCCACATCCCTACTCTGTTCTCTTCCCAGCGCTCATCAACAGCTGAAATCCTCATCACCTGTGGTGGGTACGGCCCCTCTCCCGTCACCCTGGATTTCATGCTACGTAAAAGCCAGGACAGTACCTGTCTCCTTCATTCTAAGGGCCGAGAACAGTGCCCAGTACATAGTAATAAGTGTCTCATCTTGCTGAACAAACTAAACAGTTCCCCAACTGAGCAAACCGGCCACTTTGGGCCCCGCTGATGGGAACATCATTCCTGGGAACATGGAAGGTTCTTATAGGAAGGCAACGTGGGACGGCAGCCTCGACACAGGACCCAGACGCGTCGTTTTTCCTTCCCCAGGGACAGCCTATCCCCCTCTCCTCCTACGTGTGGGTGCGGGGCTCTATCTCAGAACAAGACAGGCAGGGGGAAGACACAGCATCACGTATTCCCACAAATCCTGTCATTAGTCACAAAGGAGGGAACCAGCCAGATGTCTCGAGCCTTCTAAATCTCTCTGGGCCGGGAAACCATCTTCTCAAGTCCACTCCTCCACTTTAAACGACCAGCAGTTCCAAGGAAGGCTGAATGGGTTGGGACTCGGTGGGAAGTCTCCAGTGGTCAGATCTGGGTATGGCTAGAGCTCTCCGGCGAGATCTCCAGGATAAGCCAGGTTCAGAAAGTTAGCCCGAGGGCCCAACAGGACTGTCTGGCCGCAGACGGGCAAGTGAAAGAAAGGCCTCCGCCCTGTTCATCTTCTCCCCGCACTGGGCCATAAGGCTCGGCACACACCAGCTCGATTTCTTCCCCTTCTTTTGCTTTTGTAACCGACACAGCTGTGCAGTACACACCCTGCTCAACTGTACGTAGCAGCCCTGATACTAAACACCAAGAAGGATTTGGCAAAAAAAAGAAGAGGGTGTCTCAGGGACCCAGTCCAGACTCTGTCCTAAGGCTGCCAAAGGCACTTACCTCGAAGCTGGTGGTCTGAGCCTGGCACAGCTTCCTTACAGACACGGCCACTGTGACCACCGAAGCCTGAGACTGCATTTCCTCCCACTCGTACAACAGGCTGCTTGGAGTGACTTCCCCGTCGTTTGGATCTGATATGGGAAGCGCTAGATGGGGAGGACCATACGGGGGGTGGGGGAAGGCCAGATTGAGAAGAAGTCCCCCTGGGAGCCGCCCCCCAACCCTGCCAACACTTCCACATGTTTCCGGCAAAGGGGGTGGGGCAGACAGGCACGAGGAAAATCATGGCCGAGTTGCGGCTACCAGCAAAAGATGGGAAACAACGTTCACACCCATCCATGAGGGCCAGTCAAACAGGCTACCTCCAAAGCGCTCTTGGGAGTGACAGAGAAAACATGCAAAGTCCCTCCGTGCAGAAGATGACTCAGCAATAAAAAGGTCAGACACCCGGTACAACGTGGAGACACCTTGAAACATTATCGGAAGTGAAAGAGGCCAGCCACGGAAGGTCACATACCGTATGATTCTATATACATGTTACTCCCAGAATGGGCAAATCCAGAGAGCAGAGAGGTTTTCTGGGGCCAGGGGGATAGAGAATGATGGCAGATGGGTGTGAATTTTAATTTTTTTTTTAATTTTAAAGAGAGAAAGAGAGAGAGAGAGCACAAGCAGGGGGAAGAATACCGCAAGCAGGCTCCACACTTAGAGCAGAGCCCGACACAGGGCTCAATCCTGAGATCCCACGACCCTGGGATCATGACCTGAGCCAAAATCAAGAGTCAGACACTCAACCAACTGAGCCACGCAGGTGTCCTGGGTGTGAAATTTCTTTTTGGAGTGACGAAAATATTATAGTTAGCTGCCATGATAGACGCACAACTCTGTGACTATACTGGAAGCCACTGAATCGTTCGCTTTAAATGGATTAACTGTGGGGCACCTGGGGGGGCTCAGTCGGTTAAGGGGCTAAGCATCCGACTCCTGATCCCAGCTCAGGTCATGATCGAGCCCCACGTCCGACTCAGCGCACAGCACAGGACCTGCTTGGAATTCTTTCTCTCTCTCCTTCTCTCTCTGCTCCTCCCTGCTCTCAAAATAAATAAATACTTAAAAAAAAAAAATAAATGAAGTGTGCAACGTGAATTTTTAAAGTTTTTATATTTAAAAATAAAAAATAAAAATAAAACCACTTCTATCTTAATGAAAGATGAAGAAAAAAAAAAAAAAAAAAAAAACCACGGACAGTTCATTCAATTCCGTTGGGGAACATCCAGGTCTTAACATGACTAGACGACCCCTTTGCTGCCTGCATGGTGCCCAAGGCAGAGCTCAGAAGGCAGGGCAGGCTGGGACCCCAGCCAGTGTTCTGTGGAATCAGAGGGGATGCTGGGAAGCTCCAGGACTTCAGTCCCACCTGCCAGGTTCTTGCTCAGGTGGTGCAGTGAGCCTGGGTTCAGAGGCACGAAGGTTACAGAACAGAGCTGGGGGTTCAAGTCCCGGCTCTGTCTCTTGCCCGCTGTGTGACCTCAGACAAGTCCTCTTACCTCTTCGAGGTATAGTTTCTTTATTTGAAAAAGTAACTAACAACAGTACCTTCCCACTGGGGTCATGATAAGAACCAAATGAAACAATCCACATAAAACGCTCAGCACAGCTCCTGGCCCCAGTAAATCCTTCCCTAAGGTCAGCAATAACAATCATTTTTATTTGATTATTCAGGGAAAGAGCAGTTTTTCAACCACCAAAAAATATGTATCTTTTTCCCTCAGATGCATGCCTTGCTTCTTTCCTTCCGTGCAAAATTCTAGAAGGGAGCCAAGTTCCAGGGAACGCTATGTATTGGCAGGAACTTTCCAGAAAATCAGGAAACCCGAGTCAGCGTGCCCCCAAAATGCTCAGGTCATCAGATGGAAGGTGGAATTCTCCCACAAAAGCTGAGAACCAGAAGATTCTATCTCCACCCAGGGAAAAGGACAAGACCAAACCTGAGCCATGGGAGCCAGCAGAAACTTCTAGAAAAAGAGACGGACTCCCATGTCAACAGCCATTTTCAGAAACTGCTCAAGACAGATAGGGTGCCAAACAGGGACAGAGTGACAGAGCCTAGGCCTTCCTGAGCCGCTCTGCCACAGGGGGTCTCAAGTCTGCTCTGAGGGTCCCCACATCCACCCTTGGTCACCTGTGACAGCCGGATCCAAGGACATCTCACGCAGCAGGGTGAGCGAGGAAAGGGTCCGCATGTGCACGGCACTTGCCTTCTCAGAGAGGGGCCCCACGGTGTCCAGCTCCGTGCAGGAGGCCTCCCTCAGTATGCCAGCCTGGAAACTCTGGTGGCAGGTCAGGCGGGACGCCAGGCCGGGCTGCTGGACCATGGGGGTGGGGGAGACAGGCAGGGGCTCAGGCGAGGCCCCGGCTGTGAAGGGGGTAAGGTGGGGAATGCTGGGGGCCTCAAAGCCCGACCTCAGCCTCCCCCCAACCTGGGTTGTAGTACTAGCAGCCAGAGCAAAGGCTGACAGAGAGGGAAAGGACAAGGGGGGTTCCCACACAAAGGAACCCCAAGGCAGGTACTAAAACCTCACGTCGAACCTGAGGCTGCCAGATATTAAGACTTTGTACAGGGGCGCCCGAGTGGCTCAGTCTTAGGTTAAGCGTCCAACTCTAGGTTTTGGCTCAGGTCATGATCTCATGGTTCATGAGTTCCAGCCCCGCATCAGGCTCTGCGCTGACAGTACTTTTCTCCCAGCCCGCCCCTCCCTCCCTCTCTCAAAAGAGATAAACTTAAAAGAAGACTTTGTGTAATTGTTAACATTAACAGTGATCATCTTTCACCCTTACCCAGAAAAGTGCTATTGACAAAACACTTTCTCTGCAGGGAGCTGTGGACAGGATGGGAGGAGAGGAAGTGGGGCCAGGGAGCAGGGGGGAAGGGGGAAGGGCGAAGGGGACGAGATGGGGGTGTGGGGTAGAGGAGTCTGGAGGGAAAGAACTAGGGAGAGGGAATGGAGGGGAATGAGGTGTAGACAGGAAAGGGCGGGGCGAGCTGGGGAGGGAGGAGGGGAAGAAAGGTGGGTCCAGGAGGGCTGGGGGGGGGGGGAGCACTCACCTCCTCCCCCGGCAGGGCCTGGGAGCGCAGCGAGGAGCGCGCTCTGCGCAGGGAGCAGCGGCCTAAGTCCTTGGTCTTGAGCAGCCAGGCACCGTGTGGCTGGTAAGTGGTAGGACACCTGCCCAGGACGTCCACCTGGGCGAGCGGGACCCCGTCAGCCCCTGCTCCTCCCCTGCCCCCGCCCCCCCCAAACCAGGCTCCCGGCCTCACCTCCTCGAGGGTCTGGGGGCCGGAGGCGCCCGGGCGCCCCTGCAGGAGGCTCAGCACCGCGCGCTTCACGTTCAGCACCCAGCGCGGCTCTGCGCTCCGAGGACACAGGCAGGCCACGCGGCCCGCGTGCAGGACGAAGCGCAGAGGATAGCGGCCCAGGGCAGCGCTGGGGACCGGTGGGTGCGAGTCAGGAGGAGACCCTCCAAGGCACTGCTGGGGCCACAGTGCCTTTGCCCCTCCTGCTACAGGTCACTCCCCATAGGAAGCCCCTAGGGAACGCCCTCCCCCTCCCCCGTCCCCCCCCCATCTTCCCAAATGACCTTGCTTCCCTCTTCCGCTGGGGTCTCCAGCAACTTCTGAACGGACCACAAGAGGCAGCCAACTCTTGGCTCCAAGGTGAGCCCAGCCTTCCTAACGCTTGGACTAAAGCACCCGGGTGTGCCCAGTGTCAAGTAACCAAAAGCTCATCTTCCAAGAGCTTCCTGAATTCCAGAGATTCTCATTTTCCCAGCCCACTGGGAGGCATCTAGCATCCCCCAACCCCGCCCCCCCCCACCGCGAAAGGCACGCGCACGTGCACACACACAGATGAGGAAACTGAGGCTCAGAACCAGAAAGGGACTAGGGCAGCAGCCGGGATTCAAACCAAGGCAGGCTGGCTCCAGGGCCATGGGTCTCAGAAACTTCAGACCCCATCACCATACAGATGAGGACAAGAGGCCCAGAGAGGGGGAGCTACTGGGGGAGGGGCTCACACAGCAAGTCAGGAAAGAGGTGGGAGCAGAATTGAGTCCAGGGCTCCTCCCGCCACCCCTCACCTCTGTTCCCCGCCACTCCTGCACCTGCCAGGCGGGGGGATGGGGTGGGGGGAGGTGATGGGACCACTCCTGCACCTGCCAAGTGGGGGGATGGGGTGGGAGGAGGTGATGGGCCGTGAAGTCCCCACAGTTGTGTGTGGGTGTAGAAGAGAGAGGTGCTTTAAGTCCAGCAGCCAGCCAGCAAAGCAGAACCTTGAGGTCCTTACTTTCACCTCCCCAGGAGGTCACTGTCCCTCTCCAGCTCCGACCCCCCGGGAGTCAAGGGCCCTCTGGAGGCAGCCCCCTGGGTCTCAGGCCTTGTGCTAGAGAAATACAAATGTTGCCCGCCCCTTCCAGAATAGCAAATGTCAGTCTGGCCTCAAGGAGCTGACAACCAGCCCTGTGACTTAGCATTTCTGATGAGCCCAGGGACAATAGCCCTCACTGCCCCCTCGGAGGAGACCACCCTAAGCCTTTCAGCAGGGACCCATCTGCCCCTGGGCAGCGTCCCCTAACCCTGGACCCCAGCACAAAGGCTTTATTTTTTAACAAATGAATTTGCAATAAAAAAGGAAGAGGAATCTGCAGGGATGGGCTTGTCTTCAGTCTGGCAGCTGGATTGAGCTTTGAGGCCACTGAGGCCACTGTCAGGGAGTCCTGGGAAACAAGCCTGAAAGAGAATTCCAGGCTTGGCCGGGTCACAAAAGGGAGGCTTAGCTCGGGAAAGGAAGAGGCCATGGGTGTCCAAGAAAACCCCCATCTCAGCAGAGACAGGGAGGGGAGAGGGGTGGGCTTTAATGGGTACCCAGGGTCTCCCAGAATGTACTCATGGACAATGCCCAGTGGGTGTTTGACAAACACAAATCCTGGACATGTGGAGGGTGATGGACAGGGAAATAGGAGACCAGCTTCTCCCACCAGGTAAGGGAAGGCCAGCTGAGGCTACTTAGACTCACTCAAGTCTCCTATGCCTTAACTCTCAGTCGTTTTCATCAATGGTCTGGCCTGGGCGCTTACCGAGGTCAAAACCTAAGGCGGGGTCACTCTCACTGTTCTTGCAATCTAACTCGGTGCACCTGGCACCTGATGGCTAACAGAAGGGGGTACAGGGCTTGTAGGTGCGGTCCTACCACGAGTAAGGCTAGCGTCTTACCTCAAACTCTCGGAATCCTTCAGAACTGTCACCTTGGACCCCAAGATGGAGGTCACCTGGAAGCCTTGGAGCTAAAGCAGAAAGCATCGTGAGTTGGTGACCTCTCCGGGGATATCCCAGGACCCCACTGGCACCCCCACCCATCGAGCAGTTCTGGGGCCCAGCATGGTAATAAGACCCCCGTGCTGGGAGCCAGGAAGAGAGATCCTTCCCTTGAGGGAAGGTTCTAGCTCCTGGGTGGTAGAGGCCAACTAGCTCCAGGGGATAAAGAGTTGAAATACCCAGAATCTACGGCTCCCTGGTCAATGTCCAGAAAGTTCTCACTGGTTTCTCATTTTGCCTAAAAGGCCCGAGCAGTGTGGGGAAGGGATGTGTATCTATAATATAGTGTATCAACAAAATATGTTAGAATTGCAAAGCCAACCAAGACTTTGCTCACCATGCATTTAAAAAACCTGGATGTCCCAATGCCCCTGTGGATACGTGCATGTGCCTGTGTGTGTGCTTATCACAAAAGATGGACTTTCTAAACATGAAAAATAAAATCACCCCTAAAAACTGCCTTCCTTGTGTGACTGAATTCACTTTTTACAAAACAGACTACTTTTTAAATTTTTTAATTATTTTTTTTAATGTTTATTTATTTTTGAGAGACAGAGAGAGACAGCATGAGTGGGGAGGGGCAGAGAGAGAGGGAGACACAGAATGTGAAGCAGGCTCCAGGCTCTGAACTGTCAGCGCAGAGACCGATGAAGGGCTCGAACACACGAACCACAAGATCACGACCTGAGCCGAGGTTGGACGCTCAGCCGACGCAGTCACCCAGCCGCCCAAAAAACAGACTGTTTTTAGAGCAGTTTTATGTTTATAGCAATACTGAGAAGGTGCAGAGATTTCCCACATACCCCATATATGCCCACACCCACAACCTCCCCCTTTACCCACACCCCGCCAGGGTGGTACATTTGTCACAATACACGAACCCGCATGGAGACATCGTCGTCATCACCCCAAAGCCCAGAGTTTACATCAGGGGTCCCTCTTGGTGTCGCGCATTTTTATGGGTTTGGACAGACCCATCATGACACGTGTCCACCAGGATAGCATTTGACAGGGTCGTTTCACTATCTGGGGATTTTTTTTTTTCAAAGTGACTCATCTTCATCTTGACTGAAACCCATTTGCTCTCTCCCCTGAAAACCAGCTCCCCTCCCCCAACAGAGGGTCTGTCGTGCCCCCAGTCACCCAGGCTTGCAATCTTGGGGTGAGATACGGTCCCCCTTGGCACTGAGACGTTGTCCTGGACAATGAATCCCTCAGCCACGTAACTGATAGCATTTGCTTTCTGACCACTTGATTGAAAGCCATCCATTCTAGCTATATTCCGTATGTGCAACTTTTACGTAGAGAAGCAGAACATAGTTTTGTAACAAACTACTGAACTGTACACTTAAAAATGGTTAAAAGGCAAGAATTTAAGTCGGTTAAGCGTCCGACTTCAGCTCAGGTCACGATCCCACGGTCCGTGAGTTCAAGCCCCGCGTCGGGCTCTGTGCTGACAGCTCAGAGCCTGGAGCCTGCTTCTAATTCTGTGTCTCCCTCTCTCTCTGCCCCTCCCTGTTCATGCTCTGTCTCTCTCTGTCTCAAAAATAAATAAACGTTAAAAAAAAAAAAAAAAGAATAGAGGGGCGCCTGGGTGGCTCAGTCCGTTGGGCGTCTGACTTCAGCTCAGGCCATGATCTCACAATTCATGAGTTCAAGACCCAAGTCAGGTTCTGTGCTGACAGCTCAGAGCCCAGAGCCTGCTTCCGATTCTGTGTCTCCCTCTCTCACTCTCTGCCCCTCCCCCACTTGTTCTGTCTCAAAAATCAACATTTAAAAAATTACACACACACACACACACACACACACACACAAAAAGAATAGACAGAAGGCAGACGCCTGAGAACATCTGAATAATTCCACGGGAGCCAAGTGCAAAGACAGACAAAACTAATCCATGGCATTAGAACTCCGGAAGGCCTCTAGAAAAGTGACCAGGAGGGAGAACGGGGCAGGTGACGGGGGCTGTGTTTCACTTCTTGATCTGGTGGTCACTAGACCCACACGTTCCGTTTGTGAAAACACATTGCTCTGAAGATCCGTTTTCACACCTTTGACACAAAAATGTATGTAACGGATTGCCTCCTGGGCAGCTGTAAAGTTTCCATTTTTTCCCAAACGCCTTTGATAGAAGCCAGTTTTTCTTTTCTGGCCAACATTTGACATTACCAATTTTTTTTTAAAATGCTTAAAGCAAACGAACGAATCTACAGCAGCACACAACGTGCTTTGTGAAAACTGGTCTTACAGAAAACCAACGAACAGCTGCCAGTATTTTGATGGACGTGAGCGGACAACAGACTCCAGATGAAGTTCGGGACCAGAGCGGACATTTTGGGCAGTTGGTGGCTCACAGCCACCCCTTGAGAGACCACATCCAGTGGTCTACGTGAAAACATTAAAAAAAAAAATTTTTTTTGAGAAAAGCTTGTGAGCAAGCATTCTGGCCAGTTCAGAAATGCTTCTCAAGCAGGAGATAAGACTTCTGGGAGGGGCGCCTGGGTGGCTCAGTCGGCTGAGCGTCCACCTTCGGCTCAGGGCATGATCTTGTGGTCCGTGAGTTCGAGTCCCGCGTTGGGCTCTGGGCTGACAGCTCAGAGCCTGGGGCCTGCTTCAGATTCTATGTCTTCCTCTCTCTCTGCTCCTCCCCTGTTCACGCTCTGTCTCTCCCTCTCTCTCAAAAATAAACATTAAAAAAAAAATTTTTTTTTAAAAAAGACTTCTGGGAAAGCAAAAGGCCGCCATTGATGTGGGGTGGGAGGGTCTGTCCAGGAACCACAGGAGAATCATCAGAAAGGAGACAGGAAAGAAGGAGCAGGCCTTTCCACTTGTGAGACCACGAGGGAGCTTTACCATGTGCCTTTAACCTGAGCCGTGGACCCTCAGCTGTGTTCGCTCAGGTTCCCCAGCTTGGACCCTCATTCCTACCAGGGACACAGCTTGCCCCCCAACACCCAATCCCATGGCTTTATTTGCCCTGAGGAATACTTTCCCTTTCCCTCTTTTTTTTTTTAACCCCCGCTATTCCCACACAGGGTACCTCCTACAACCAAAATGGCGCCACATTCTGATGTCACCCTCTAGAGTCCTGACCTGATGAACCTGAGATTGTTCAGAAATCTCCTCTCCATTTATGTATAATGGAAAGCCGGGGGAGAGAGGGGGCTGTAACTTCCCCTGGGCCCTCCCCAGCATCCTTGGGATCTCCCGGTTGCCCAAAGACACTCACCCATAAGGCCATCTGGCACGGGCCAAGCACATCTAGGATGACCAATCCTCGAAGGCCAAGGCCACTCCCCTCCGCCAGGGCCCCCTGCAGGCCAGTACTGGTGTTGGTGGAAAATCGATAGGTGTATCTGGTGCCCACAGGAAGGTGGGGCTCAGCTGACCCTGGAGAGGAGACAGAGGATAGAATGTCACCTTGACAACCCATCAACCTCTGCGACTCAACTCCACCTAGACTATTTAGATGTCTGGGTTCCCACCTCCCTGCCTCCACTGGTCCATGAGCTGCCTGTTCCCGGTGCAGGGCAAGCCCAGCAGACGGCACCCTCCTCTGAGGGTGAAGAAGAAAATAAAGACAGGAACGATACGTGTTGAGCAAAGGGTGACCAGCGTTTTCTTACGCTAAGGCCCCCTTCTGACACCTTTATACATCATCTTTGGCCCCTACCCGCCAGATGTGACCACCAGCTGTGCTAACCCAAACTCTCTCTAGACACTGCAAAACACCCTGAGGGGTACAGTCCTGGTTCAGAACCACTGATCTACACTTACGTGAACTCATTTAGGCCTCAACCAACTCTGGGTGGCTCTTCTTTCTCCATTTTACAGAGGTGGAAACTGAGGCTCAGAGAGGTTTACTAACTTACCCAGCGTCACACAGCTGGGATGCCAACCTTGGGAGTTTGAGTCCTCACCTGTGGCCTTGAGGACATCATATGCGTCATGTGAACTAGGAGAGGGTTGTCCTGGTTCTTGATGGGAACGGGCCGGGAAGCTGGCCAGCCTCAGGGGACAATGAGGTGGCGGGAAGGGCTGACTTAGGGAGGAGGCGGCTCTATACTTCCCTAACCTCCCATTTAGGCCAGGGGACCAATTGCGAAACCCAGCTAACTATGACACCCCACCCTTCTCTGGGGCTTGTCAGTGAATTAACATTTTCAGGTGCTCAAAGAGCCACGCCTCACACTCCAGGACGTTTCTCTCCCTCCAAAGAATTCGCCCTAAAGCTCTCTCATCTACTCCACCCCAAAACGCAAATAGAATCGCCCGGCACAGATGTTTACTCCATCTGGGGACCACAAGGTGTAAGGCCAGAGCCCCAGGCGTGCTGTTTACTCCGCCAACTGCTGATAACCAGATGGCCTTTCCAGAACTGGCCTCTCTCCTCTGCACCGGCCGCTCTGGGAATGGGGACATGTGCTCCGAGGAGGCTGTCCCCGCTCACACCAGGCAGCTGGTCCACTTTGCTCCCACCCCCAGCCCTGCCCGCTCCTGTCTCCGGAGACCCTTGCTCACCTGCACCTGTCTTCAAGCAGGAGGCTGCACAGCTCATCAACATATCTTGAGGTTCTGAAATCACAGATCGGATGAAACAAGGGCAGGGCCAGGAGAAGGCACGGGATGGCCCCACCCACCGGCCACTGACCTACTTGTGTTGGGGGGGGGGAACGCTTAAGCGTCCGAGGGGACAAGAAGAGATGATGCCAGTACTCCTGTCTGTCAGAGGGCTGGGAATGACCTCCCCACCCCTTATCCAACCTGCTCTCCCCCATCGTGGATGTGGCACCACTGTCCTCATTGCCCGAGCTGGTAACGTGGGAGTCATTTGCGTTCTTACTCTGTTCCTGGTGGCCGTCCCCAAAGCTCTGTCGAGTCTATCAACAAACGCAAGTCTCCCTCCCTCCTCTCCCTGCCCCTGCCTCGTAACTATCCCCCGTGTCCACAACTCCTCGTCCGCAGCTGGAGTTGTCTTAAAAACCAAAATCTGGGGGCACCTGGACAGCTCAGTCCAGCTCAGAGCCCGGAACCTACTTCGGATTCTGTCTCTCCCTCTTCTCTCTGTGCCTCCCCAGCTCACACTCTCTTTCTCTCGCTCTCAAAAATAAAGTGTAGGAAGAACAAAAACCTCAATCTGATCACATCGCTCCTGGTTTAACAGCTCCCAAGTCCCCTCCCCGCCCCCCTCAAGCCACATGCGCTCCTAAGAACATCCTTTACCACAAGGGCTGGCCGCTGTCTGCCCTCTGGCCACTTCTCACCTGGCCCTCACCCTCTGGACGCATGGGTCCTCTTCTTCAGCTTAAGCCCTTCGCACATGCTGTTCCCTCCTCCCTGAATACTCTTCCTCCTGTTCTCCACACCCCAGGCTCCTCCGGGTCTCACCCCAGCAGGGTTCTCCCTGACCACTGTGAACCGACAAAGCCAGACCAGGGGCTGCAGCAATGAGCGGTGGGCTCCAGAGCCTCCGGAACACCTCCTCCACCCCTCACCACCACGGCCGCCTTCTCAGCAGCAGAAGCCAACCATAGAATGAACAGCACGGGCTCCCGACCTCCTAGCCCCTACCCCAGGCCATGGAGGTCCCTCTGCAGGGAATCCGCCCCCACCTCCTTCTCGGGAAAGGGTCAGCTTCTCTGCCTCACTGGTCCCAGCCCGAGTGCTGCCCACTTTCACCTTCTGTCAACCTTTGTCCTTCCTTCCAGCCACCCCCCTGGATCTTTCCCAGGCACCACCCATCCCGCTCTCCTGGAACAACCTCAGCCAGGAATCCGTCTGCAACCATGTTCAGACAACAGCTTTTCTAGAATACCATTTCCATTCTTAAAACCACCCCCCGGGCCTCGACGGCTAACCATTTCCCATAGGAGCCTGCCTAATTCCTTGAGAGATGAAACATTTCCCCAAGATGGGGCAAAGTGCATTTTACGCCATTTTGTTTAGACCCTTGGAAACAATAGAACGTGAGAGGACATCCCCGCCTCCCAAATGTTTTATGTCGTCTCACAAATCGCTTTTCGCACTCAAGTACATTAACACTGGATAAAACCACATTTCAAAGACATTTAGCCCGATGGATTTCCCTTCCCACTTTCCTCCAAGTCTCTGACAGCATATACTCTGGGCACCAAATTAAACCTGTTTATGCATAATCGTTTGACTCCCAATTGTGCACAGATCCAGCATTCGGCTTGTTTGCCCTTCCAACAACCTGTACATCTGTTTTGCCCACCAACTACACTGCAAAGCAGCCCAGCCCGCGAGCCCCCATCCACCACGAGCTCCAGAAACGAGGTGTGTTCAAAGAGTATTGTGCTCGAACTAAATCGTGTTCTCCTCCTTTCTCAAGCACTTAAAAAAACAATATTTATACAATGGAATACTATTTGGCAATAAGAATGAAATCGTGCCATTTGCAGCAATGTGGATGCAACTGGAGGGTATTATGCTAAGTGAAATAAGTCAGAGAAAGACAGATAGCATCTGTTTTCACTCATATGTGGATCTTGAGAAACTTAACAGAAGACGGGGGGGGGGGGGGGGGAAGGGGGAAAAAAGGTCAAAACAGCAAGGGGGGG
>NC_064815.1:4178748-4242349 GCF_023721935.1 Panthera uncia
GGGGGAAAATAGTTACAAACAGCAAGGGAGGGAGGCAAACCATAAGAGACTCTTGGATACTGAAAACAAACTGAGGGTTGATGGCGGGGGGAGGGGAAATGGGTGATGGGCACTGAGGAGGGCACTTGTTGGGATGAGCACTGGGTGTTGAATGTAAGCGATGAACCAGAGGAATCTAGCCCCCAAACCAAGAGCACACTGTTAGCCAATTTGACGAAAAATTATATTAAGATTTTTTTAATAAATATTCTAAGTATTTAAAAAATAGTATTTAAATTAAAAAAGTTCCAAAACAATTCAATAATCCTACCAAGTAGATCAGCCAAAGAGGGGAAACATTGAACTTGGAAAGGTAATACATCTCTCTATTGGATTCTACTCATTTCAAGGGAGAGATACGAAAGGGACTGAAATGGATGTGATCTCTACAGCCTGGAAATGAAACCGGGTCTCCTTTTAGCCTTCTCGGATGTCAGTTCTGGTCCCTATGCATTCATTTATTCAGCCCAGATTTACTGAGTGCCTACTGTGCACCAGGCAAATAGGTGCTGAAAATATAGCAAAACAAAATCAAAGAGCCAGCTACAATCTGACCTGCACTGTCCAGGACAGTAGCCACCAGCCACGTGTGGCTATTGGGCATCTGAAATGTGGCTGGTGTTATGGAGGAACTTTCCATTTTGTGTTTCAATTAAAAACCAGTAACTCAAGTCAGCTACTGGAAAACTTAAGTAGGTTTAAAACCACTTAGTGTACGAACCCCCCTTTTCAACTCTAAATCTTAGGAAATCTAATTACAGATCAAGTCCTTGCAATGAAAATTTAGCCTCCAAATAGAAATATGGGAGCACCTGGCCGGTTCCGTCGATGGAGCATGCGACTCTTGCTCTCAGGGTTTTACGTTCGAGCCCCAAGTTGAGTATAGAGATCATTTAAAAAAAACAATCTTAGAATGGAAATACGCTAAAAAAAAATTGGAAATTTTCTCCAAGTATAAAACACACACCGGATTTCAGAGAACGGAAAATATGTCTCATTAATACCTTTTTACAGCGACTACATTCTCTAATGATATTCTGGAAATAGTGGGTCGAGTCAATTATATCCCCCCAAATTAATTTCACCTGTTCCTTTTTAGCATTTCTTTACACAGGGCTGCTAGCAACTTCGAAATTACATATTGTCTCCCATTATGTTTTTTTTTTTTTAATTTTTTTTTCAACATTTTTTATTTATTTTTGGGACAGAGAGAGACAGAGCATGAACGGGGGAGGGGCAGAGAGAGGGAGACACAGAATCGGAAACAGGCTCCAGGCTCCGAGCCATCAGTCCAGAGCCTGACGCGGGGCTCGAACTCACGGACCGCGAGATCGTGACCTGGCTGAAGTCGGACGCTTAACCGACTGCGCCACCCAGGCGCCCCTCCCATTATGTTTTTATTGAATCTCGCTGCCCTCAACACTTCCATAGCAAACAGACAACAGATAAAAAGCACACTTCACCAAGTTACGCTGCATCCGAGAGAGAGCTGCTTCGAATCTTCATGCCCACCACCTCACACCCCTGCAAACAGCTAAGCATCCCTGCGCACAAGCTCAGAGCCCTCAACTTAGCATTTCATCCCTCAGCATTACAGATCTGGTCTCAAGTTTTCAGAGGAGGTTGGTGGAAGACAGAGGCAAGAGATAAGGATCCACCTGGAATCTCTTTCCTTCTCCCCATGGAAGGCAAAACCATGAGAATCAGGGGAAGAGCAGGTCAACAGGCACCTGGCTACATAAATACTGTCCCAGGTGAAGGAGTTGCTGTCCAGGCTTCACCCCACACAGAACCAGGACCACAGCAGCTTTACTTACTCCCCGAAGTCACTGCCACCAGCGCCCCGAGCAGGACCAGATGGAAGAGCCCCATGGGCACCTGCACCGCCACCAGCCCAAAGGAGCCCCGCACTGTCAGCCTCTCTTGATGGCACAGAGAACCCTGAAAAGGACTTTCTTTCCCAAAGGGGCAGGCACAGCCCTGCTCAATTCTCCCAACCACGGCCACCAGCCGGCTGGTGGAGAGGGGAGGAGGGGGCTTCCAGGGCAAAGACCCAGCCAATCAGAAGCCTCCGATCAAGTTCTTAGCGCTCTACCCAGGAGGAGGGGGGCTTCTGACTACTGAGGGGGAAAATCCCTTTTCAGGAGAGGCAAAGAAAGGTTTGTCTCTTCAAGCCTTGTAAATGGAGCTTCTGGGGCAGAAGGCAAACACGACCTTGATGTGTGTGTGTGTGTGTGTGTGGTCTGAAATCAAATTTACCATTTCAACCATTTTTAAATGGCAGTTTGGCGGCACCAAGGGCATTCACAATATTGCAAAACCATCACTGATGTGAGGTCTGGCTTGTCCGCCCCACTGCCCAACATAGGCGAACCCAGGCGCCAGCGATGGCTCTCACCCAACAGTGGATGGCTGCAGGCTCTTCCCATGCCCTGACCCAAGGCCACCGTCCTGTTTTTTTTCCCCCAGACCTCACCTCCTCCTCCTCACCTCAAAGTCACCTCCACCTATACCTTTGGTTTTGAGGCTGCGGGCAGCCAATCTCCAGGTCCACCACTTCCTTGGGCCCTGTGGGCCTCTCCTCACATACACCTACTTCCCACATTTAAAGACGCTTTTTATAAACCGCCTTATGGAGGTATAATACAGATCACACGATTCTCCCGTTGGAAGTGCACAGTTCAGTGGTCTTCAGTTCGTTCAGTGCTGTACAACCTTCATCAAACTGGTTTTAGAACAGTTTCATCACCACCAAAGGAAACCCCAGCACCCGTAAGCACTCACTCCCCATTCCCGGCCACCGCCGATCTGCTTTCTGTCTCCATGAATTTGCCTACTGGGGACATTTCATATCACCGCGATCATTCAGTGCACAGCCGTTTAGTGACTGGTCCCGTTCACTGAGCATAAGGTTTTCAAGTTCATCCACACTGTAGCAGGTGTCAGGGCTGGGTTCTTTTTTATGCCTGTGTACTATTCTCTGGGATGGATAAAGCAGATTGTTCCTCCATTCATGCCCTTGTAACTTTCTTCGAGTTAAAAGAGCTGGCTGGCTGACACCAGATGTTTTAGGGAAACGATCAATTGTACTTTCCCACTTGGTCCATTTTCTTTTCGTATTTTGAAACCAGTAATTGTGCCACCCCTCCTCCGCTTCAGGCAAACGTTCTCACTGGCCCCCAGTCCATAGGGCTCACCTTTAAAAACAAAATTTGCTTTTCAATTTTTTTTTTTTTTTGAGAAAGAGAGAGACAGAGTGTGAGTGGGGGCGGGGCAGAGAGAGAGGGAGACACAGAATCCGAAGCAGGCTCCAGGCTCCGAGCTGTCAGCACAGAGCCCAACACGGGGCTCGAACTCATAAACCTCGTGATCGTGATGTGATCCAAAGTTGGATGCTTAACCAACTCCGTCCCCCAGGTGCTTCAGGGCTAAACGTTTCAAAGCTCCCTAGGACCCACAACATGTTCTGGGTGATGCCAAACGCAATAAAGCAAAGGAGAAAACTATGTCCCGCCCACGGGGCTGGCCTCTGGGAGCTAAAAGAAAACTGGATTATAAATATTAAAGTGGCTAAGAGATCAGAACTTGGGTGTCACCAATACTAGAAGAAATGATAGTTATATGACACCATAGAGGTATTAGCTGATGCTATAATGACAACCACGTTGCCATATAAATGTATGCGGTCAATACGTTCTACACCTTCAACTTACACAGGGCTGTATGTCAAGTATATCACAATTAGAAAAAAAACAACCGTGGGGGTGCCTGGGTGGCTCCGTCCATTAAGCGTCCAACTTCACCTCATCATCTCACAGCGTGTGGGTTCGAGCCCCACGTCGTCGGGCTTTGGGCTGACAGCTCCGAGCCTGGAGCCTGCTGGGGATTCTGCATCTCGCCCTCTCGCTGCCCCTCCCCCGCTCGCACTCTGTGTACATCGCTCTTAAAAAAAGAAAAAAAATTTTTTTTTAATTAATAATTTAAAAACCTGTATCAGGCAGTGGGCAAAGCGCTCGCAGAATATTAAGTCAGTCATTCAGTCAAACCTCCCCCCAAACCCCACCCCTAAAAATGGTCAGCAAGGTGGAAATGCTATCCTTCCGTTGTTACAGACAAGCCCTCCGTTTCCCACTGCCTTAAGTCTTGCTCAAGGTCACACGGCTGGACCCCATCTGGCTCCAGAGTCTCCTCTCTCTCAACTCCGCAGCTGAGATCAATGGTTATCACTTCCTCCATCTTTTCCTCCAGGAGACTCTGGCCTCTGCCCATGGTCCTAGAATCCTGCCCTGTTCACGGTCAGGAATCTGAGACACAACCCCTCCATGTTTCACGCGGTGGTTCCCAATCCACACAGCGGCATCACATTCCAGGCCTGGACGCTCAGAACCGCCAGGAGGACTGGGGCCGGGGTGGGAGGGGGTCCCTCCAGGCCACTCTGGGTGTGCCATCACCCATCACCCCCTTCTCCCAGAGCTGGCCAGGGTAGTCTCCCAGCATCTCTGGCCTCGCTTCCCATTTTTCTTTCATTACTGGACACAAAGCTGGTGAACTGGATGGATGGAGCACAGGACTCCAGGACTTGATTCCCAGAAAGACCCTCCTAGACAAGCCTTCCCACCCCTCAGCCTCCCACCAAAACTAAGTTCAGCTTCCTCCTCTTAAAAAAAAAAAAAAAATGCAGGGCTGGGCTTATCAGTACGTGCGGATGGAGCTTCCAGTTCTGAATTAAGACAGAGAATGATTTAAGGCCCATCACACCCAAGCCAGAGTCACAAAAATTAGCCAGACTTCGGTGTAACCCATGAAAAGATGGCGCTTTTTTGAGCAGGTAGGGCAACAGATCGTCCATGGTAGACAACCAACCAGTAGGGGGCGCAGTGAGTTCTTACCTCGGTGGACGATCTCACCAAAGATTTTGTCCTTTATGAACCACTACCACCATATTTTTTTAAGACTTTATTTTTGCTTTTTAATTTTTTAACGTTTATTTTTGAGAGAGAGAGAGAGAGAGAGAGAGAGAGAGGAGCAGAGAGACAGGGAAACACAGAGAGAGAAAGAGGCTCTGAGTTAGCACAGAGCCCAACAGAAGGCTCGAACTCATGAGCCACGAGATCATGAGCTGAGCTGAAGTCAGACGCTTGACCAACTGAGCCACCCAGGTCTCCCAAGACATCATTTTTTAGAGCAGTCTAAGGTTCATAGTAAAACTGAGAGGAAGGCCTAGAAATTTCCCATACACCCGCTGGCCTCACACAAGCACAGCTTCCCCCATAATCAAAATTCCCCACCACACTGGTCCAGTTGACACAAGTGAAGAGCCTACACTGACACATCGTTGTCACCCAAAGTTCATCATTTACCTTAGGGTTCACTCTTGGTGTTGAACATTCTATGGGTTTGGACACCTGTCTAATGACCTATATCTGCTATTGGGGGATCAGACAGAGTATTTTCATTGCCGTAGAAATCCTCTGCAAATCACCTATTCATTCTTCCCTCCCCCAGTCCCTGGAAATCACTGATCTTTTTATAGTCTCGCCCTTTCCAGAATATCATATAGTTGGAATCACATAGGACGTAGCCTTCTGACGACGGCTTCACTTAGGAATATGCTTTTAAGGTTCCTCCTATCTTTTCATGGCTCGATAGGACACTTCTCTTTAGAACTCAATAATATTATATCAACAATAATAATAATATTGCATTGCCTGGATGTACATTTTTTTATCCATTCAGCGACTGAGGTGACCCTACACCTTGATGCTTCCATGTTTGGACAATTATGGATCATGGTGCTATAAACATCCGTGTGTAGGGTTTTGTGTGGACATAGGTAGCTTGTTTTAAGATGACTCTATGCTCACTGTGGGCTTGAACCCACAACCCCATGGTCAAGAGTCACAAGCTCTACTAAAGGGGCCTCTATATGGATGTAAGTTCTTAAATTCTTTGGGTAAGTACCAAAAAGCACGACTGCTGGATCTCATGGTAAGCGTACGTTTAATGTTCTGAGAGACCACCAAACTCTCTTCCAGAGTGGCTGCGCCATTTTGCATTCCCACTGGCAATGTAGGAGAGTTCTGGTTGCTCCACATCCTTACCCACATTTGATGTATGTTTCAGATCTTAGCCATCAAAATAGGTACGGAGTGGTATTCATTATTTTAATTTGCATTTCCCTGATGACGAAATCAATGGCGAAAAGATGCCATCCATAGATCATGGGTGAGGTGTCTGTTAGGATCTTCTGCCCATCGGTGAATTAGGCTGTTTTCTTGTTGCGTGTCAAAGGTTCTTTCCACATTTTGGATAACAGTCCTTTACCAGATGTGTCACTCACAAATACTTTCTCCCAGTCTGTGGCTTTCATTCTCTTGGAACTGTCTTTCACAGAACAGACATTTTCAATTTTAATGGAGCCAGCTTATCAATTTCTTCTCTCATGGAATCCTGCATTTGGCGTCCCTTCTAAAAAGTCATCAGCAAACCCAAGTATGTCGTTGTGTTTTGCATTTAGGTCTGTGATCCATTTTGAGTTAGTTTATGTGAATGGTTTAAGACCTCGGTCTATATTTTTTGTGCCATGTGGTGTCCAGTTGTCCCAAAACCATTTGTTGAAAAGACTATCTTTGCTCCATGGTACTGTCTTTGCTCCTTTGCCAAAAACCAGTTGACTCTGTGGGATTATTTCTGAGCTTTGTACTCTGTTCCATTGATCTACTTGTCTGTTTTTTCACCAATACCTTTACAGTACATCTTGAAGTAACGGATTGTCAGTCTTCCAACTTTTTTCTCCTCCTCAATGCTGTATCCGCTATTCTGGGTCTTGTGCTTCACCATGTAAATTTTAGAATCAATTTGCTGATATCCACAAAATAACTTGCTGGGATTTTTTATTGGGATTGCACTCAATCTGTACATCAAGTTGTAAAGAACTAATATCTTGACAATACTGACGATTCCTACATAGGAAGAGGGAACATCTTCCCATTTATTTAGTTCTTTTATTTCTGTCATCAGAGTTTTGTCATTTTCCTCACATTCTGTTAGGTTTATAGGTATTTCATTTGGGGGGTGCTGTTTTTATTTTCAAATTCCACATGTTTGCTGCTGATAGAAAAGTGATGGACGTGTGTGTGTGTGTGTGTGTGTAAATGTTTATTATTGAGAGACAGTGTGTGTGTGTATGTGTGTGTGTGTGCATGCAAGCAGGGGAGGGGCAGACAGAGAGGGGACAGAGGATCTGAAGGGGGCTCTGTGCTGACAGCAGAGAGCCCAGTGTGGGGCTCCAACTCTAGAACCATGAGCTCATGATCTAAGCCAAACTCAGATGCTTAACTGATTGAGCCACCCAAGCACTCCAATAGACTTTTGTATATTAACCTTGAATCCCGCAACCTAGCTATAATAGCTTGATAATTCCAGGAGTTTTTTAGTCAATTCTTTCAGATTTAATGCATAGACACTCATGTCATCTGGGAAGAAAGACAGTTTTATTTCTTCCTTCCCAATCTGTATACCCTGTATTTCCTTTTCTTGTCCTATTACATTAGCTAGAACATCCAGAACAATGTTGAAAAGGAGTGGCGAGAGGGAACATCCTTGCCTTATTTGTGATGCCAGTGGGAGTTTCTTGTTTCTCACCATTAAGTATGATGTTAACTATAGGGTTGTTTTTCTTTTTTTGTAGATATTCTTTAACAAGTTGATGATTTGCCCTTCTATTTCTCGCTTACCAAGAGTTTTTGTCATGGTATATAATTCTATTTACACACTGTTGGATTCAACTTGCTAATATTTTGTGGAGGATCTTCACACCGACGTTCACGAAAGCTATCGGGCCGTAGCTTGTTTTTTTTGTGTATTTAGGTTTTTTGTTTTGTTTTTGTCATGTGTAACGTCACAGGATCTATAATGATACATTCTCTTTTTGACAGTAGTAATGGGTATACTTTCTTTTTTTTTCTTAGTTAACCTGGCTCTAGGCTTGTAAATTGTATTGATCTTTTCAAAGAACCAGCTTTGGGTTTTGTAGACTCTCTGGTTTTCTGTTTTCCGCTTCATTGGTTTCTCCTCTGATTTTCAGAATTTCTTCTGCGTTCTTTGATTTGCTCATCTTTTTCTAGTATCATTCTCTTAAGGTGGAAGCTGATTGATTTTAGATCTGTCTTTTTATCTGATTTAGGCATTCAATGCTATCACTCTCCCTGTAAACACTGCTTCTGCTGAATCCCACAAATCTGGAGAAGTTGTGTTTTCATTTTCATTTAGGTCAAAATATTTTTTAGTTTCTCTGGAGATTGCTTCTTTGCCCCATGTGTTATTTAGAAGTGTATTGTTGATGGGGCGCCGGGGTGGCTGAGTCAGTTAAGTGTTCGGCTTTGGCTCAGGTTATGATTTCACACTTCCTGAGTTACAGCCCCACATCAGGGTCTGTGCTCACTGCTTAGAGCCTGGAGCCTTTTTTTGAATTCTGTGTCTCCCTGTCTCTCTCTGCCCCTCCCCTGCTCATGCTGCCTCAAACAAGAAGTGTATTGTTTATCACCAAGTATTTTGGGATTTTCCTGCTATCTGTTATTAATCTCCAGTTTAATTTCATTGTAATCTTTTAATTTTTTTAATGTTTATTTATTTCTTGAGAGAGAGAGATAGAGTGTGAGTGGGGGAGGGGCAGACAGAGAGGGAGACACAGAATCCAAAGCAGGCTCCAGGCTCCAAGCTGTCAGCACAGAGCCCGACACGGGGCTCGAACTCACCAACTGTGAGATCATGACCTGAGCTGAAGTTGGACGCTCAACCGACTGAGCCACCCAGGCACCCCAAATTTCATTGTAATCTTAGGGCAGGTGTTGCAGGCTTTTTTTTTTTTTTTTTTTTTTTTTTTTGCTGAATCTTTTATTTTTGAAATAAAGCCTACTCCCTGTTGATGAGGGAGTTCGGAAAGGCTGGGGTTGGAGGTGGGGAACCTCTTGCCTTGTGCAATGAGCGGCCTGATCTTAGAAAAGTCATGTGACCTCTGTGGATTTACGTATTCACTGGCCTAATACAGGGCTTGGAAATTACTGGTTGAGTGTCTTCTGGCTTCATGTCGTGTTCAAGTGGGGAAGAGAGGGACCCGAAAGGAATCAAGTACACATAGGAGTTACCACATGATGAAAACAGCACCACATAGTAGAGACAGATTATTCAATAAACGAACGAGGTATGGGAGCACCCTGTTCACCGAAAATAACCCATCAATAGATTCTCATCCCACTGCAAGAGACTCAACGTCAGACTGAAAACACAGAATAAACCTATGATGTGTGCATCACTGAAAGCCACACGTCCATCAACTCTATGCCCCAACCTCTCCACTCCGAGGTATTGACCTAAAAGAAAGCCTTATGTCCACACAAAGACTCAGACACAAATATTCATACAGCTCTGTTTCTCAGGTGCAAACCTGGGAACAACCCAAACGTCCGCCAATAGGTGACCGGACACACATAGCGTAGAACATCCCAACAAGAGAATACCCCTCAGGCACGAAGAGAAACGAATGACTGATACATGTGAACCTTACGACAATTATTCTGAACGATGCTGGAGTTGTGGGGAAAGTGCAGGTGTACATCCTGTATGTCTCCATTTATCTAAAATTCTGAAAACTAAAAATTCTAGACAGCAGATCAATGGCTGTTTGGTGTGGAGGTGGGGAGCAGAGGGGACAGGAAATTGACACTACAGTCAGGAATGAGGCAACTTTTGTGGGTAACAAATGGGCTTCCTATCTCTGCTTCCCTATCTCAAAACCCGTGACAATTTCATGGGGATGGCCATATGTCACAATTTATCACATGGTCTAGGGGCACCTGGGTGGCTCCGTTGGTTAAGCCTCCGACTTCGGATCGGGTCATGATCTTGCGGTTCGTGGCGTCGGGCTCTGTGCTGACAGCTCGGAGGCTGGAGCCTGCTTTGGATTCTGGGTCTCCCTCTCTCTGCCCCTCCCATGCTCATCCATCCATCCATCCATCCTCCCTCTCTCTCTCTCTCTCGTCTCTCAAAAAATTAATAAACATTAAATAGGTGTGGTCTGCTCTATATCACTTATACTTCAATAAAGGTTTTTTAATCTATCATGTGATATCCTGTTCATCAACCAGACTGACGGAGACAACATTGTGACTCCAGGAATCAGTCCTCTGGCTACAGGGGGAGGAAGCAACCCCCGGGATACACAACAGCAGGGCAGAAATGGGCAAAACCCTTGAGTAGGAAATTCAGCAGCTGCCAAAATGTGCCGTGCACCCACCTTTTGACCCGCTTCTAGAAGAGATACCACTTAGAGAAATTGACCTCTGTTAGTTTTCTATTGCAGTCCTAACACATTACCAGGAGTTAAGTGGCTTGAAACACCACCCAGTCATTATCTCAAGGTCCCAAGGCCCGAAGTCCAGGTACAGCATGGCTTGGCCAGGTTCTCTGCTTGCAGCCACA
Source organism: Panthera uncia (assembly GCF_023721935.1). Classification (NCBI taxonomy): domain Eukaryota; kingdom Metazoa; phylum Chordata; class Mammalia; order Carnivora; family Felidae; genus Panthera; species Panthera uncia. The sequence goes on from NC_064815.1 coordinate 4,189,267, forward strand.
CGAGGTGGAGAAAACCTGGTACCAGCTCCTATGGATCCTTCCAGAAAATCTGACATGTTAACAAGCAAGTACATCCAGGGCCACCTGGGTGGCTCATTCGGTTAAGCCTCCAACTTCAGCTCAGATCGTGATCTCACAGCTCGTGGGTTCGAGCCCCGCGTCGGGCTCTGTGCTGACAGCTCAGAGCCTGGAGCCTCCTTCAGATTTCTGACTCCCTCTCTCTTCCTCCCCCATTCACGCTCTCTCTCTCTCTCTCTCTCTCTCTCTCTCTCTCTCTCAAAAATAAACAAACATTAAAAAAGCAAGGCTTAGCTCCCAGGGGCTGACCTCACGCCTTCTCAGGCTTTCCTTGCAGCCCCCACCGTGCTTCCAATGTTTCCTTCCACTTTATCTTTCTGCCACCAGCCAGAGAAATTCTCATTTTTCTCATTGATTTGTTTAATGTTTATTTTTATTTGTGTTTTGATAGAGAGCACGGGCAGAGGAGGGGCAGAGAGAGCGAGCGAGACAGAGGATGCGAAGCGGGCTCTGCACTGACAACAGCGAGCCCCACGTGGGGCTCGAAATCACGAATCACAAGATCATGACATGAGCCAAAATTGGGCACTCAACCGACTGAGCCACCCAGGTGCCCCTGAAAGGTCTGGGGTTTTCTAATGTGTTTTATTTATTTTTGAGAGAAAGAGAGTGAGGAGGGGAGGGGCAGAGGGAGACAGGGGACCCCAAGCGAGCTTCGCGCTGATGGCAGAGACCCCGACGCGGGGCTCCAACTCACCAACCATGAGATCGTGACCTGAGCTGAAGTCGGACGCTCAGCCAATTGAGCCACCCAGGTTCTCAGCTTTCAAAGGCTCACAAGACAGAGGGCAGTAGGAGTTTCCTGTTGCTGCTGTAGTCAGTTACCACAAACTTAGTGACTTAGAACAACACAAATTTTTTTCTCTAACAGCGCTGGAGGTCAGAAGTCTGATATGGGGGCGCCTGGCTGGCTCAGCCGGTAGAACCTGTGGCTGGTGATCTTGGACTTTTAAGTTTGAGCCCCACGTTGTGTGTAGAAATTACTTAAAAATAAAGTCTTGGCGGGGCGCCTGGGGGGCTCTTTCAGTTAAGCATCCAGTTCTCGATTGTGGCTCAGGTCATGACCTCACAGTTTCATGAGTTCGAGCCCTGTGTCAGGCTCTGCACCGACAGTGTGGAGCCTGCTTGGGATTCTCTCCTTCTCTCTCTGCCCCTCCCCTGCTCACAGTCTCTCTCTCTCTCTCTCAAAAAATAAATAAATAAACTTAAAAAATAAAGAAAGAAAATTATTCTCAAAATCTGGGGGGGGGGGGCGACGGGAGGGAGATGTGGATCTTCAGGAGCCAAAAATCAAGGTATTGGGAGGGCTGATTTCTTTTGGAACCTCTGAGTGGAGACAACCCATGTTCTTGGTTTTTCCAGCTTCTGGAACCTTCCTAAACTCATTGGCTTATGGCCCCTGCCCCTATCTAAAGGATTATCCGGGATCATCTCCCCATCTCAAGGTCCATACCTTTATCCAAAGTCCCTTTGGTCACCTAAGGGTAACATTCAGAGGGGCTGGGGATTAGGAGGCGAACCTATTTAGGGGGCCATAATCAGCTCAACAGGTGGGGCCCACCCAGGCAAGCCAGAGTCTCCCTATGGGAAGGTCTGCAAGCTTCATCGAACCTGCCATGTCCCTGTGGCCTTGTACTCTAACAGCTGCCCTGCTCACCAGATTTCCACCATGCAGAGAAGCAAGATGCAGAGGGTTGGAGGTTTTAGGCCACCGTCAAGTGTTAAAAGGCTGAAGCCAGAGACACTATGTGTGTGTGTTTGCTTGCTACTGTCTAGAACTCTGTGGGCAAGGACCTACCAGGAACTCTCAACTGCGGTTTTGTCTCGGGTGGGCGTGGGGGGCCAGAGGTGAGAGGCCATTCTCACTGCACCATTTGAGTTTTGCTCGGGGACCTATGCTGCTCAGTCAAAAAATAACTGTTTATGGGGGCGCCTGGCAGGCTCAGTTGGAAAAGCATGAGACTCTTGATCTTGGGGTTGATGGTTGGAGCCCCAAGTTGGGTGAAGAGATTATTTTTAAAAAATAAACTTTTTTTTTTTTTGAGAGAGAGAGAGAGAGAGACAATATTAAGCTCAGGGCAGAGTTCAACTCAGGGCTCGATCCCACGACCCTGGGATCACAAGCTGAGCCAAAATTAAGAGTTAGAGGCTCAACGGATTGAGGCACCCAGGCGCCCCCCAAAATAAAACTTTAAAAAAATACTATAAAAGACATACTGGGAACATTTTAAGAAAAATCAACTTTTTGAAAAAAAATTGTTTAATGTTTATTTTTGAGTGAACATGAGCAGGGGAGGGGCAGAGAGAGAGAGGAAGACACAGAATCCTAAGCAGGCTTCAGGCTCTGAGCTGCCAGCACAGAGCCCGACGCGGGGCTCGAAGTAACCAACTTCAAGATCACGACCGGAGCTGAAGGCAGACGCTTCACCGAGGAGCCACCCGGGCGCCTCCCCAAATTAACTGTTTATGAGTGAGAGGCCAAGAAGTCCGCACGTGATATCGGCCACTTGTGAACAATGAGGGACAAGGAACATGAAAGGGATTTGGACGCTTTGCAGAAAATCTTGTATCCCTCATCTCAGGGTCAAGGCTGACGCAAAATCACCTCTTTCGAGTTGCTGTGCAGACCCGTGACCGCATGACCACCCAGCTCATGCCTGAAGTCTGCACATTGAAGATGTGCAACCCAGACTGAGGCTCCCGCCCCAAGTTCCTGCTTCGCTTTCTCTGGGGGCACCTCTTACAAAAACCACTTAGAGTTGAGCACTCTAAAGTTAGTGCCCTCCGCCCCATCACCTTCCAAGTAACAGGTGCAGGCCACCTGCTCTCCCTCTCCTGCTCCCCCTTGACTTGGGATAGAGGATTGGCCATCCCCCGGCTCATGGTGCCCCCCCCCCAATTCTTTACATCATAAATCTTGGGACTCTACTTCCTGTGCGTCGGTAAATTGAAACTGCACTTTCAATCAGAACCACCCCATGGGTTTCACTTCCCCAAGGTGGGAGCTCCCACACCACGGGAGCTGCCTGCCCAGGGACCCCACGTGGGCAGCCCTGTGCCTCCGTATTCAGCTGGTCATCATCTGCATATTGTTGATGGTGGGGGTTTTAAACCCAAGCTTTATACCCAGGGCTGGAACTCACGATCGTGAGATCAAGATGTGAGCTGAGATCAGGAGTGGGATGCTTAACCAACTGAGCCACCCAGGTGCCCCCGCATACCGTGAATTTAATACATCAGCTCCAGCACCCCCCCCCCCTAAGTACAGACACCGCTTTGCTGGCAAGGACCGAGGACCCACTTCAGCTGCTGTCAGCTGGGGAGCAGCCAGTTCAAGCCACAAGGCCAAGATGACACCTTAAGCCTTTGCTCACTCACTGTGATGGGGGATGTGGGACTCCCCTCTCCGGTTCTACTCTCCCCAGGGAACCGCCCTGTGCGGGGGCGGGGGGGGGGTCTTCCCAAAATAAAAGGCTCTGGGTGCTTTGTGGACCTTGAGCTGGAGGGGGATGTGGGGTATGTGGGGAGCACTGAGCTCCGAGTCCAAGTGGGAAAAGCGTTTAAGGCCCGCCGCTCTGCACTCACCATAAAGAGCCACCTGAAGGAAACGCCCTCTCCAGCCTCAGATAAATAGACTTAGGAAGGGACACCTGGGGGGCTCAGTGGGTTGAGGGTCCGACGGCTCAGGTCATGACTTTATGGTTTGAGCCCCGCATTGGGCTCTGTTGTCAGCTCGGCTCCCACGTCGGGTCCTCTGTTGCCCACCCCCTCCCCCCAATACATCAATAACTTAAAAAGGGAGCGAGTACGAGACTTAAGAAGAAAGGCACCAAGACCAAGAACGTCGCTTTGCCAAGAGCACGGCAGGCCGGGGGCCTGAGCCCTTTGGGGGCCCCCTTGGCCTGCCACGCGGTGCTGTTACCAAGCCTGCTGCAGGGAGGGCAGCTCTCCCGCGAGGTCTGCCTGGGGTCGGGCCGGAAAAGGCACACAGAGGGGCTTTGCTAAGGCCTGGCCTCCTCAGCTCCCGGATCCAGGGCCTGCTTGAACAACACAGCTGCCTGTCCCCACCTGCCCCAGGAGCGGGGGCATCCACACCTCAGGTTTGCCTAGGACGGCCCCCTCTCACACCTGCCGTCTTGTATCCTCGTCAACAGCAGTCCCTCTTTGTTCTCAGAAAAACCGTCTAACAAGCCATTGTCTTAGAAAGAGGACACAGCTACTCCTTTTGTCCACAGGCGACACAGGGAGCGGCAATTTTGGAACCATGAATTCCCTCGCTGTAAAAGGAAGCCATCGACAGAGAAACCAGAGGCGGTGCGTCCACATGACGAAAGGCTAACGGATAGGCAACAACACGGACGGACCCTGAAAAGGCCAGGCTAAGTGAAAAAAGCCAGACGCGAGAAACCACACACTGTCTGAAATGTCCGGAATGAGCAGCCCCATAGAGATGGAGATTAGCCGTTGCTTAGGGGCTGGTGGGGGGGGGGGGTTGCTGGGAAGAGATGGGGGGTTGATAACTGTCGGCTTCGGGGTCTCTTTTCGGGGTGATGGCAATGTAAAATTGATGGTGGTGATAGTGGCAAAACCCTATGAAAGAACAGACAAAAAAAAAAAAATCCTCCCTGATCACACACTTTAAATGGGGGCAGAACATCTCCATAAAATTAAGCTATTACCCTTCCCCGCCTTAGAAAAAGCTCTCACCTTGAAGCCCTTTGTCAGTGGCCGTTTACAGAGGAAATTCTAGGCGTTGGAGTGGGAAACCGGCCTCCCCCGCCCCTCCTCGCCCACTTTTACCCCAGCAGCCCCCTCGCCTGGGCCTCACCTCTATCGTCTACACCTGCTTGCCAGCCCCGCCTCTTCCAAACGAAAGGACACCTGTCCGCATCCCATTCACTCCAGCTGCGGGGCCTGCAGGGTCCTACGTGAGCTCCTGCGAGGACCGTAACTCAGGTCCGGGCATTTATCCGGTCCTGCTTCCGCGCCCCGGGCTCCGGGAACCATGACCCCGGGAAGAAACGCCTGGCCTGAGGTCCCAGAACGCAAAACAGACGCTCCGATGGTGGCGTTCGCAGACTAGAAAGGAAGGCGGCCCCCACGACCCACCGGTAAAGGAATGTGAAGGCTTTTCGAGGGACGTGCAGAGGTGGCCACGGGCTCCGTCCTCACAGGGAGCCCCGCGTGCTGAGGCAGACACTGCACCTGGCAGCAGATGGTGGGGAAGGGGACACGGGCGGCCAGTCCTTGTGATTACTCTCACCCGCTGGGCCAGGCTGATCCTGCTAGTCAAAGCTGAACGCTGCCTGGTCCTAATTGACACTGACTTCTCCGTGCCCGGCCTGCATCTTGAGAAGTTTCCTAGCTTGCCAGCCACCGGCAAGTTCCAGCACGTGCCCTGGCCTTTCCCTAGAGCCCCCCACCCCCCCACCCCCATTGCCCAGCGCAGACTTTTAGAGCTGGAAGGATCCGCCTGCCTCTTTTTAGAGAGGAGATGAACGTGGCCCAAGGAAGTTAAAATGACTTGCCCCAACCACACAGCAGGTTGTGGGGGCTCAGACACAGGTCTGGGTGGAGACCCTCTCCACTCTTTTTCCTTCTCGAGGTCGACAAGCACGCACCGCCCCCTTCCGCCGCACTGTCCTGGTTCCCCAGAGGGTAGTACGGAGGCCCTGCCCTCAAATTCTACCCTTTGCTTTCCAATATTATTTCATTATACGCTGCACTCTTATTACACTTGTGAATGGTTACCACCTTGTGTACGTACCCCTTCTGATTACACTGGGCGCACAATTAATTCACTCTGGCCCCATTCGACACACTGTCACAGTAAATCACCCAAATTGGCACATTTGGCATGAAGGTAAAACTCACCTAACATAAAACGAACCATTGTGTGTATTTGTTAATGTTTATTTTATTTTTGAGATGGAGAGACAGCACGAGTTGGGGAGAGGCAGAGGGAAACGGGGAGACAGACGATCCGAAGTGGGTTCCGTGCTGGCAGCACAGAGCCCGATGCGGGGATTGAACTCACAAACTGCAAGACCATGACCTGAGCTGAAGTTGGATACTTAACCGACTGAGCCACCCAGGCCCCCCAAAACGAATGATTTGATTTGATTTGACTTGACCTTCTTTCACTGTTATTAATTTTTTAAACTCTTTTCTTTTTTATTATTTTTTAACTATTTATTTTGAGAGAGAGAGCATGCGAGCAGGAGCAGGGAAGGGGCAGAGAGAGAGAGTCCCAAGCAGGCTCTGTGAGGTCAGTGCAGAGCCCGATATGGGGCTCAAACTCACGAAACCGTGAGATCATGGCCTGAGCCAAAGTCGAGTCAGATGCTTCACCGACTGACAGCCACCCAGGCACCTGGCCCCCGTGCTTTCAAAAAAAAAAAAAGAAAAAAAAAAGCATACTCCTGAGCCCCTCCCAGTTCTTCTGAATTGGAATCTCCAGGCAAGAGGCCCGGGGATCTGCATTTTAGCAAGCGCCAGGTGAATTTTAGGACCGGAAGTCACACTGTTCTATGGATGGCTCAGCGGCCCCCAGGGGGAAATCACTTACTCTGTGGCTCCATTACTTTCTCTGTAAACGGTGATGATGTTCTTACTTCCCCCCTGGAAGCTTTCTTGGCAGGACTGGTGAAGAAATACGAAATACGTGAAGAAGGTATTAGTAACACAATAACCTTAAAACATGCAAGACGGTCCTAAAATGATGACATTCTTGTCTAAAACCCCAGGAGCCAGGAGCCTGTATCTCTGCTGCCCTGTGTGTCCCTGGAACGTGTCACACACCCGATGAGCACCTACTGGATGAAAGAGGCATGAAGAAGACCATCACGTCAATGAGAAGGGCTTTGAAAGCAACACCAAACCCCAGACCAGGATCGGCAGACAGGGGGCACGTGGGAGCCACGTGCAGACATCCCTGGGCTCCTCCTTCCACAGTAATGTCCAACTCTCTCTCTTTTTTTAATGTTTTTAATGTTTATTTATTTTTGAGCGAGCAAAAGAGAGAGAGAGAGAGAGAGAGAGAGAGAGACGGAGTGTGAGTAGGGGAGGGGCAGAGAGAGGGAGAGAAGATCCCAAGCAGGCTCCATGCCGGCAGCACAGAGCCCGACCTGGGGCTCGAACTCATGAACGGCGAGATCATGGCCTGAGCCAAAGTCAGAAGCTTAACTGACTGAGCCACCCAGGCACCCCAGTAAGGTTCAACTCTTGGTCTCAGCTCAGGTCATGATCTCCCAGTCCTTGAGATCAGGCTCCACACTGATCACGGAGCTTGCTTGGGATTCTCTCTCTCCCTCTCCCTCTACCCCTCCCCTGCTCCGGCTCGCTCTTGCTCTCTCTCTCCTTCTCTCTCCCTCCCTCCCCAAAAAAGTGTAGTTTCCGACTGCATTGGTAGAAAGAGGAATGTAATCCAGGTTGGATTCCTTATTGCTATTTTCAGGTTTTTCCCTTCTGATTACAGAAAAATAAAATCAGACCATTTCCTTGAGCCCCAGAAGTATCGTGGGCCCCTGGCACTGTGCCCACGGTGCCCAGGGGAGAGGTCACCCGAGGCCTGGCTGCACCCTAGAGCTTCTGATTCAGGGGGTCTGGGCTGTGGCTGCGGCTGGGATTCACAGGTGCGACCCAGGGGGAGCGCAATGGCCTAGGCTGGTCCCACCACAGGAGCCTCAGAGGGGCCCCCCGCCCCGGAATCACTAGCCCGAAGCCTGACGACGGTAGTGACTGTCAAAGCCCAAGGCCAGGAGGCCAGGTGCATCCACACCTACGCAGTATCCAAACAGCTTAAACGCAGGAACGACAACAATCATTCAGACCCTTTAGTCCTCAAGATCCGCCCCCCCCCTCGCCCCCGCTGGGGTGGTTGACCTGGATGTCCTTGCAGGGCCCCCGAGCTAGAGGACTGAAGGCACAGCCAGGAAGCCACATGGCCACGTGCAGGACGTGGCTTCCAGGCGGTACAGCCCTGTGGCTGCCCTTTGCCTGTACACACCCAGATACACACGCAGAGCTAGACACAGCACCTAGGGAGACTCCCAGAGCCCCCCCCAAACGCCCACAGAAACACCCACCCGTGCACCGACCCACTCACACATAGCCAGACCCCACACACCCTCACAGAGGCACGCACACTCACTTGCACTCACACGCATGCACACACATGCAGTCTCACTGATAAACCACTGCGCTGATGTAAGCGGGCAGGCTCAACATAAAACAAGGAGGGAAGGTTTCCTGGTTAGAAAAGCGACAAAGCAGGGACAGTTCCCCGGGCCGGCCACAGAGAAAGGCTCTCAGTGAAACGGGGCAAGAATCCTGTAATTACGTGGTCAAGATGTCCGCACCAACCACGCCAAAATCACACACACACACACACACACACACACACACACACACACACACACAGAGTTTCCTGCTGGGCTAACAGCTTCAGGTTTGAGAATGTGCAGAAAGCCAAGACGAAAGGAACCCACGGATGAGGTTTTGGGGTGATGGTGGGGGATCTGGAGAAAATGACCAAGAAAGAATTCTTGAAGCCGTCTTTGGTGCAAAAAGGTGATTCTCATTAGACGGGACCCGTGGGCAGGAAGAGCTGCCCCAGGACCATGAGGAGAGACTAGTTATATACTATGGGGTTGAGGGGTAAAGCCCAGGGAAGTTTCCAGTGAGATTTGCATATGCTAAAGAACACTCCCAGGATAGGGGAGGCCTAGCTGTTGCCAGACAAGGGTCGTTTGCCCTCTAGCAAAGCATCAGCATGAAGACATAGGGAGTTCCTGGAGAAAGTTCTACTCTGCCCGCCTCCAGCATCTGTCCACGGGCTGCAGGTTATAAGGAAATTATAGCCGAAGAAGCTTGTATTTGTACCATACATGCTTTCCCCACTCTCTCGGCCTGGGAGCCCACTGGGAACGAAGCAACAAAAACATCCCCACTGGGAATTCTAAGCGGTCCTCAAATGTTTCCCGCAATGTCCTCACTAGGGACGGCAAAGTCTGCTCGGGTGAGCCAGCTTCAAGAGGGGGCGCCCCCATCCTCAGGGGCACACGCCTGGGAGAACACTGCAGCCCCGTGGGCAGAGGTCACGTTTTCCACTGGTCACAGGCAGGTAGGTAGGCAGAGCCATACCCCGCCCGTGGCCGCCCACTTACTGGAAGCCAGCCCCAGGCTTCCTGCTTATCGACAGGAAATCAGGAGACAAGAGCTAGGGGAAAGGATTATGTTTCAAGAACTACCGCTCTTCCACAGAAAATGGCAAGAATCCGGTGATTGCACCCAGGGAGGAAGAAACAGCAAATTGAATCACACGAAGGCACAGAACAACAAACACACTTGCAGACTGCGGCCTAGAAGCCCAAAGGCTGCCCTCCTAAGGCAGAAGGACTTGATCATCTAAAGGATAAGGCACCCCTCCCTGCAAAAGCCATCACTGCCCTTAACGCTGTTGGCCTGTACTTTGTAACAGTGACGAGGGGCCATAAGGCAAGCTGAGGTCAAGCACAGGTAGGATATGGGTGACATTCCTTGGGCTCTCCTGGCTGCCCAAGAACAAAGGAAAGGAAAGAAAACCGACAGTAACTGATAGCGATCACAGTCTCCATCAGTTTACAAATGTCTTCGTAAATTACAAGAAAAAGGCAATCCTACCCATAGCCCCATCTACAGAAACCTACAGGCCCAGTTTCCTGGAGCCCCAACATCACCCTCCCTCCACGGTGATGTGGGGAAACAAAGGCAGAAGGAAACGGCAGATAAAAGTGAATTTCCTTATTCACCTGCAGTCCGTGGACAGATATTTGAGGCAGGTAGAGTAGAACTTTCTCCAAGAACTCCCTAAATCTTAATGCTAATGTTTTGCTGGAGGGAAAAACCACCTTAGCTCCACAATAGCTAGGCCTTCAGTAATCACGAGTCTTTAGCATATGAAAGTCTCCTGCTCAGGGTCCCTGTCCCTAGTGCTTTAATAAAATCACATTTTTTTTTTTTTTTTTTTTTTTTTTTTTTTTGGCGCCTGGGTGGCTCAGTCGGTTGAGCGACCGACTTGGACTCAGGTCATGATTTCCGGGTTCATGAGTTCAAGCCCCGCGTCGGGCTCTGTGCTGACAGCTCAGAGCCTGGAGCCCTGCCTCGGATTCTGTGTCTCCCTCTCTCTCTGCCCCTGCCCCACTCATGCTCTGTCTCTGTGTCAGAAATAAATAAACAATAAAAAAAGTCTTTTTAAATCACCTTTTTGCACCAAAGATGTCTTCAAGAATTCTTTCTGGGGCATCAGCTCTGAACCCCACAAACCCCACCATCACCCCAAAAGCACATCAACAGTTTTGTAATGTTAGGTTTTCTTTCTTTTTTTTTTAATTTTTGTAAATGTTTATTCATTTTTGAGAGAGAGAGAGAGAGAACGAGAGAGAGTGGGGGAGGGGCAGAGAGAGGGAGAGAGGGAGACACAGAATCCAAAGCAGGCTCCAGGCTCTAAACTGTCAGCACAGAGCCCGACGCGGGGCTCAAACCCACAAACCGTGAGATCGTGACCTGACCCGAGGCCAGACGCTCAACCGACTGAGCCTTTCTTACTTGATGTCTCTTCCCTTCTACAGTCAATTCCACAAGGGAGGGGACAGCAGAACCCCAGCTGTACCCCCAATCAGAGCGCACAAACAAGTGACCAACAGCACCGGAGGACTCTGTTTTGGGGTTCATAGCACCTTCTCAAAAGAGGGTCCACACAGAGGGGCTGAATGGGGTTCAGATCAGCTGAGGAGTCAGGGCAAATCCATCTCTGTGGCCACGGGGCTGCTCCAAGAGCATATTCGGAATGGGGAGACCTTGCTAGATGCGGCTTCGCAATAGGGAACATTTCTTTTTTTTTTTTACATTTATTTATTTTTTGAGAGATGTAGAGAGACAGAGCATATGTTGGGGAGGGACAGAGAGAAGGAGACACAGAATCCGAGGCAGGTTCCAGGCTCCGAGGTGTCAGCACAGAGCCCGACGCAGGGCTCGAACTCACAGACCGCGAGATCATGACCTGAGCCGAAGTCGGACGCTTAACTGCCTGAGCCACCCAGGCGCCCCAGGAAACGTTTCTTTAAGAAGCAACTAGGAGGTTCCTCAAAAAGTTAAACTGAACCACCGGATGACTCTGCAAATCCACTCAGAGGCAAATACTCCGGAAAACCAACCACAGACGTCCGCACAAAAACCTGCACACGTACGTGCACAGCAGCGTTCACTACTCGTAACGGCCGAAAGGCGGAAACGACTCGAATGTCTGTCAACAGACTACGGGACTGACAAAATGTGGGATATGGCCACCCCGTGGCATATCTTTGAGCCCCTAAAAGGGATGAAGCACGGATTCACGTGACAACGCGGACGAACCTCAAAACCGGGCCGCCGGGTGAAAGCAGCCAGCCACGGGAGGCCGCGGATCACGGAGGCGCCTTTACACGAACTATCCAAACTAGGTAAATCCAGAGAAACGGAAGGCAAATGGGAGGCTGCCGGGTGCCGGGAGAAGAGGCAGAGGGCGTGGTGTTTTACATTAGGCCGCCGCCGCCGAAGTTTCAGAATTTGCTGGCGGTGACGTTTGCGCGGCACCGTGGATGTGCCAAATGTTGCCGCATCAGACACCTTAATGGCAGGTGGATTTTAGCTTCAAAAGCAGTCGCCGCCAAGCAATGTTGGCAGGGCCGTGCTGGGCCCACTGCTCCCTCTTCCCAGGCTGGGCTGTGCTTGGTACCCGAGCTGCGCAAGGCCCCGGATCCAAGACCCCTACACCGATGCGGCCTATCTGGGAAAAGGTGCATCACCTGGGAGACGCCGCGGCGCCCTAAGAGGCTTGTTTGGATCTCCTTGGCTGTGTAGTACATCCGCACAATGGAATACCACTCAGCACTCAACGCCAATGAGCTCTCAAGCCACGGGGAGATGCGGAGGAACCTTAAATGCGTCATGCTAAGTGGAGGCAGCCAATCTGAAAAGGCTCCACGCTGGACGGCTCCCACTCTGAGACATTCTGGAAAAGGCAAAACTACGGAGACGGTAGAAGGATTAGTGGTTGCCAGGGGTTAACGGGGAGGGAGGGAAGAACAGACAGAACACAGAGGATTTTTAGGGCAGAGCAAACTACTCAGTGCGATGCTATCACGGTGGATACCTATCATTACACACGTGTCCAAACCCCTAAGTTCATCAGTTCTAACAAATATAGCCCCTGCGGGGGGGTGGGGGGAGGAGAGGCTGTGCCTGAGGGCAGGGGTGTATGAGAGAGCTCTGTCCTCTCCGCTCCGTTTGGCCGTGAACCTAAAACTGATCTCAAGTAGCTTATTTAAAAGGGAAATAAAGTAAACGCGTGAACATTTTCCTAATACCGCAGAGAATAGTCCCAAAAGTTAGTTAAATGCACTAGGCGATACACTTGGCTGTGAGCTGTGGTTTTCTGTGTGGGTGTGTGTGTTTAAATCTGACCCTCAGAATCTTGTTTCTTTAAAATTCTTAGGCTGGAAACACACACACACACACACACACACACACACAAACTGGTTTCTCTTTCATCACCTTGCTGGATCTAGTTACAATCCTCTCCTGCATCTATAAAAAACAGACGACTCTTTGGAGAACAGTTGAGTCATAAATGCAGGAGATAACTTTAATAGGATCCCAAATGCAAATCAGAACTTTGCAAGTAAAATTCCAACGTCTACATTTACTCCTAACAGAGATCCTCAAGCCCAGAGAGTCAGAGAAGGATTAACATCCTGAACACGAAAGAGGCTGCCGCCAGGGAGAAAACCGAGGCCAAACTGCGCATGAGTGTGTGAAGCCACATTTACGAATCGTTCGGCGCCCCGGAGAGGTGCTCTCACAGTAGAAATTGGGAAACCAGTTATCCCAGGGAAAACATTTTTGTGGGCGGTGCTGCGGTCAGCCAGGAAAAGTCATGGGCTTCCAGCTGGCTTAAATAGGTGCCATCCCTGAATACTTTTTTGTTTACAAGACACCAACCAACACTGATGTATTAGGCCACCTCTCCCAGATGGACGCACGGTATATGAGACAGCCGCTTGGCATTCGAAATCGGTAAAATTCTTGAGGTCCTAGTAGACATAAAGCTCTTTCGTTCATTGGATGTGGTTCAGCGTTGGCGACACACTCAACTCCCAACGTCCCCGACAAACACTGGCCACACAAAAGAGCCTTGTAATTTGTAAACATGTATGAGTGCGCCCGCGCTCGGACCAACACAAAGGAGTGACCCATGAATGCTTCCTACTCCAGGCATCTGATGTCAGTTTCAGTTCTACAGAGTGTACGTCTTCTGGTCCCTGAAACAGGGCTCTTGTCTTGTGGACCCTGCATATGTAATTAATCCCAGCTTGAGACCAGTTCTGTACCACCATCCGCCCGGCCCCCATCTTGCCCAATGAGACCATGTGATCGAGAGGAGGTCGGTGGCGATTTTTCAGGACCGTTTAAGTTAGGGTTAAACGACAACGTAAGCCACGCCGAGATGCCGTCATTTTCCCGTGCCTTCCGAAACGAGGCTCTGTGACCAGGTAGGACAAGGGGGGAGGACATTCATATTCCTGGCGAGTTACAATGCCCCTCTTTTCTCGCAACTCACAACCACCCTGATCAATGAACAAAGCATGTGTTGTTTGGAGAATGAATGAGGACAGCTCTCTTCTGTGCATTTCATTAAAACCTGAAAGCTATGGTTTCCTGCCAGAGATGATGCCTAGTGAGTTCCAACAGCCTAACATTCAATTCTGACTCACTACCAATGCGCCCAGCTCCGCCCTGGTCGTCCTGAAGTGGAGGGATATTCAGCAAGCCTGACGTTTGTTTATCATGAAGGATTTTTCTACCGTTAGGGACCAAATAAAGGTTCTTTGTGGCAACGGCTGGAAACGCAACACGAGACCTTTCTTTACACCGTTAAGAATGGACAAATAGTTCACCGAGTAAACCAAAGACTTTATTTTGTAAAAGCAGATAACGCCAAAGTACTATGTAGTATCCATAAATCATTGCAAAAATAATTACTTTCAGAACATCCAATGTATAAGCTGAATCAATGGTTACAGCTAGGATTTTCAGCCAATATACAGATTTTTGTTCAAGCCCTAGGCTTGATTTCTACATATCATTCACATGCACGCCCTGTGCATATTCAGTATCAAAACGGGGACTCTTGAAAGCCGGACCCCAGCTTTATCTTGATTTCGAAGATGACACAACAGCCAACCGAGAACTCTGGTTTGCCGATTGAGTCCCAGAAATCATGTCTTCCGACGTCCTACAACAAACTGTATCTCTGAAAAATAAAATCAGAATTTAGATTCCCTTGCAACAGTCAGGTCCCCAAGCTCTCCAGCACCGTGGTACCGGGATGTGCTGAAACTGCTCTTCCTTGGCCTTTCTAACCACTGGGAACCCAAGGAGAAGCAGTGGATGAAATTATCCATTACTTTTTCCGTTAAGGACCAAAAACAAAAAAAGAGAGAGAGAAAGTGCACTGGCAAATGGGAACGTGGTGACAGTCATACGGTTAAGAAAAATGGTTCTATAAATCCCTCCTTTCAAAATGAGGTCCCAAGGTGTTTAAGACCAAAAGGAGGTCATAAGAGCGGTTAATACAAACAATTCCTCTCCAAGAATAAAAAAAAAGCCCTTCATGGAAAGCAGCTGAGGGAAACCAGATCCATGGGTGGATCCGGCCCTACATTTTCAGCATGCATTTCTGACCTCACCGATGTGTGTCTGGCGGGTGTGAGTAGGTCCTCCTTGCACTTAAGAAGGAATGAAGAAATTAAAGTGAATCGGTGTGCTAATGAAAAGCCCGCCGTTACAGACTGAGAGCCAAGCCCTTAGTTTATAAGGCAAGATTTTTTGTCGCCACAAGGGGGGCGGCGGGGGGGACACAGATGAGCCTGAAGGCAAGCACTCAAAAGGCTGGGTCAGCCGTATTCGGTATCTGGGCCAGAACAGTCTCAAAAAATAAGGCAACGTGTGGCTTCTCGGTTTGAGACTGTCCCCCGGAAAGGTCCCCGAGGCAAGAAAAGGGCCCCGAGGCAGCCGGCCACCGGCCAATCACCAGAAGATACTTGGATGGGGCAACGGTCACAGTTGGACGGGGTGACTTGGGGTCACGGTAGGCGGGAGGCCCTTGAACCAGCACTCAAGGTGAACGTCTTTGCGTGTCCTGTGCACGACGCCAAGCAGCAACGTCTGGGGTTCTGGAGGTGGGGTGCGTTGGCGATGTATTTTTTTGCCCCCAAAAGAAGACACGAAGGTGAAGCCCCTGGGGAGACGAGGCCGGCAAGGTGGAACCCCCACCAGGGGCGGGACTGGGTACGAGTCGGAGAGCACTTCCTGCGGCGCGCGGCTCCCTCCGGGTCTGGCCGAGTCCTACAAGCGCTTGTAGGTCCCCAGGAGAGCTTTGCAGTTGGGGCAGTAGTGGTCCACGTCCTGTAGGGCGTCCACGCAGAAGGGAATGAAGCAACAGCCTGCCACGCACCTGGAAGAAACAAAGAGCCACACGCGGAGCATGCCATCCTCCGTTTCGGTTCGGGACGGGGGGGTGGATCCGTCGACGTCCTAACCCCCCCAGAACCTACGGCTGTCACCTTCCTCGGAACAAGGGCCTTCGCAGGTGTCATTGATGATCTCAAGATGGGATCATCCCGGATTATCGAGGTGGGCTCCCTAAACTCAATGACCGACATCCTTGCAAGAAGACAGAGGAGAGGGACACGGAGACGCAGGGAGGGACAGGGTGAAGACGCAGGCAGAGACCGACGTCATGCGGCCAGGAGCCGAGGGCCACCTGGGCCACCGGACAAGGAAGGATTCTGCCCTGAGAGTCCTCAGAGGGAGCACGACACTTGATGTTGAACCTCCGGCCGCCAAAATTGTGAGAGGACACGTTTTTATCGTTTTAAGCCAACGGGTTTGTGGTTGTTGGCAATGGCGGCCCCAGGGCACTAATACACCAACCAACGCCAAGGCTGCTATCTCAGACAGACTGTCCTGGGTGTATCTTCAAATCCTGGCTCATCTGGGCATCTTTCAAAGTCTCAGACTGGGACCAGCAAACTTGTTTTGTAAAGGGCCCGACAGCACATACTTTGGGCCTTCCTGCCATCGTGGCCAGAAAACAGCCATAGATACAATCTGTAAACAAATGGGGGGGGGGTGTTTGTCCCACTACAACTTAAAACAGGCTGGATTCGGCCCCAAGGCTACAGTTTGCTGACCCCTGTCTAGACTGATCACTCTTCCATATGGAGAGGCTGCAACCAATCAGAATCCCCCAAAGAACAGCTCTTAACCTATGTCATCTGTTATCAGTGCACACAGGCTGGACCTTCAGATAGCCTGTGGGATAATAAGAACTACAGTTGGTCTTTGTCCCCAGTTCCTGGCAAGGAGCTCCAAAAACTCTAGGAATTTCCGGAGTGACCGGAGTGCCTTCGGTCATGCAAAACAATCCCCTTTCAGTCACACCTGCTTTTATGCTAACAAGGCGACCAGGGCAGGGTTCCTGCCTCTGGATGGGGCTGCTGGGCTTCCTAGGTTAGAACTCAGGAGGGGATAGGTACGGGCTGGGGCTGTAAAAACCCTTGAACAATCTATTTGGAGAGCTTCCGGATTGAACACATCCATGGGCCAGGAGAGTGGTGCACCCCAACTCCACGGGGACAGCGGCTCCTACGCCCGGGACCCTTCTGGACCTCACTCCAGGTATCTCTTCACGTACCTGCTGTTCATTTGTACCCTTCATGACATTTACAAACTGGTAAATGTTAAGTACAGTGCCTTCCTGAGTTCTGTGAGCCAACAGCAAACAGTTCTGTGCGTTCTAGCAAATTATCAAATCTAAAGGGATAGTGGGACACCCCATTTATAGCTGGTCGGGGTCAGAAGGATGGATGGCCCGAGATTTGTGACTCGCATCTCTACTGGGGCGCAGTCTATGGGACTGGGTCCTTAAGCTGTGGGGTCTGTGCTAACTGCAAGTACTTAAGTGTCAGAACTGAACTGAATCACAGCTGGGGTTGGAGAGCTGGTTGGTAACAGAAAACACCCCCGCAGGCCATGTTTGCCCAAATGTAGTTAAAAATCGGCATTTCACAATGCACAGGACAGGCAGCGTAATCAACATTATTGTAATCACTTTGGTCGGTGACAGATGATCGGGAACTAGACCTACCGTGGTGATCATTTCATAATGTATGAAAACACTGAATCACTATCTTGTATGCCTGAAACTGATCTAATAATGTCTGTCAATTATCATTCAATAAAAAAAAAATCAACAATTTACAGGAAGACATTGGCTTACACAAAGCAGAAACAGGATACCGCCTGGTAAGGAAATAATCTTATGAAAAAAAATTCCCCCTATGGTCTAAGGTTACCCAAGTTCAAATAAGGTCAGTCAGTGCCTTCGAGCTAACCCTCACCACCCTCGCCAGGGTCTTACGCACACAGACACAGCTCCAAGCTGCGGGATGCATACATTCACTTATTCTATCCCCAACAACCCCTGGGGGCAGGGGCGGGGAGCGTTATCACCTCCAGTTTTCAGAAGAGGGAAACGGAGCAGAGAGGTGAAGTCACTCGCCCAGAGGCACAAAGTACTGAGGCAGGACTTGACCCCACAACCCTACAACCCTGCATGTAATCAGAAGAGGAGGGAGGGACAGAAGAGCTGCCCCAATCTGAAAGCTAAGATCAGCAGAGTCTGACACTCATCAGAAGTTCCCTTTCTGGGGGCGCCTGGGCGGCGCAGTCAGTCGGTTAAGCGTCCGACTTGGGCCCAGGTCGTGATCTCGCGGTTTGCGAGTTCAAGCCCCGCGTCAGGCTCTGTGCTCACAGCTCAGAGCCTAGAGCCTGGAGCCTGCTTTGGATTCTGTTTGTCTCCCTCTCTCTGCCCCTCCCCTACCCCTCCCGCTCTGTCTCGGTCTCTCTCAAAATAAATAAACGTTAAAACAAAAAAAAGAAAAGAAAAAGAAATGTCTAAGGGTATCACCCCGCCCAGACGAAGGGGGCTGCTGTGTCTGCCCGGGAGGGGTGTGAGCAGGCGAGCCAGACGTGGCGGATGGGACAGCAGTTTCCAGCTGTGATGTGCTGGACAGCGGTGGTCCCCCACTGGGGACGACTTCTGTCGGGGGAGGGGGTGCGGAGGGCAGGGGTGCCGCTGACCCTCCCGCGGTGGACCCCCGGGGGAGAGCCTGGGGGCCGAGCCCGCCGGACTTACCCCAGCAGGCACAAGCTCCCGCAAGAGAGCCAGGTGAGGGCACCGGCGTTATAGGACAGCTGGGTCACGATCATCTTGTTGCACGAAGGACAGCACATCTGGACTGGACGGTCGAAAAAGGACACTGGCTGCTGCACGTAGACGGTCTGCACAGCAACTGGGGGAACAGGAACGGGCGACCGGTGAACGCGGGGGGCCACCGGGACGACCGGGGGTGGGGGCAGGGGCTTGGACACCACGTTCACAGCAGCACCGCTCACCGGAGCCACCCGAGCATCCCCAGTGAGCAAGTGGATAAGCACGAAGGGACCTCTCCAGACAGTAGAGCCTCACTCGGCCTTCGAGCGACATCTTGGGGCACCTGGGTGGCGCAGTCGGTCAGGCGGCCGACTCTTGGTTGACGGTTCAGGTCATGATCTCACGGTTTTGTGAGTGCGAGCCCCGTGTCAGGCTCTGTGCTGCTGCTTGGGATTCTCTCTCTCTCTCTCTCTCTCTCTGCCCCTCCCCAACTCACCCTGTCTCTCTCTCTCAAAAATAAATGAAAAATTAAAAAAACAAACAAACAAACAGGAAAAAAAGGACATTCCGACCCGCACTAGAACACGGATGAACTTTAAGGCCATCACACGGAGTGAAATCAACCAGCCATGGGACAAATACCGCGTGATTTCTTGTGGACGAGGCACCTAGAACCATCCACTTCACAGTGGAAGGCCATGGACGCCGGGGGCTGGGACAGGGGTGGAGGAAGGGCACGCGAAGCTGCTGTTCGGCAAGTTTAGGGTTTCAAGTTTTGTGAGGTTTCAAAGTTCTAGAAAGGGACGGCGGTGATGCCGCGTGAGAACGTGAACGTGCTTAACGCCGCTCAACCTCACGCTGAGAAGCGCTTTACGATGACGAATTGTACGTTACGTGTGTTTTACAACACGTGTCGTCTTTCCAGCATCATCCTGCGACGGGCTCTCAACCCCCCTCACCCCCACACAGGGCGGGTGGGGAGAAGTTCCTGCAGCCGTTTGCGGCTCAGCCCCGACCGAGCTTTCAAACTTGGAAACATGTAGCAAGCTTGCTGCCCACCCCCCCGGCACTTCCCACCTTGCCCAACACAGGCTGATTCAGCAAGACTGGGGCAGGGTCCCCAAAAGGCTCTTTAAGCTCCCTAAGTAGCTCTACGAAGGTGGTCTGCGGATGGTTAATTCCAGAAACAGTGATACGATGGGGTTTCGCCTCAATTTTCTTCATCCACGGATTAGTGGTTGCCAGGGGCTGGGGGACGGGGAGGGACGGCTCACGGGTACGGGCTTTCTTTCTGGAAACGTTCTGGAATTAGCGCTGAGGGTCGCACAGGTCTGCGACTTTACTGAAACCCCTGAGTTCTGTACACTTTAAAAAGAGTGAGCTTTACGGTACGGGAATCATATCTCAGCAACGCTTTTATCTGAAAACATGAAGTAACGGCTGTTGCCAGGGTTACGTGAGATAAGGGGGGGCAGGGGGGGAAGGGGGTAAGGAACCTCAGGCCGTGTCGTGGGCGCGGTGAACACTCGATAAATAGTTTCGTCTTTTCACACGGGGCTCCTGACGAAGTCCAACGGCCAGCGATAAGGCAGGAGTTTACCGCCTCATCGCTGGGCTGGGAACGCCGGCCCAGACTCTGGGGCAAGTCCAGGGAATCGAGGTGCCGTGGCCCAAGTACGTAAACTCGTGCTAAAGCGAGAAAACTATGTAAAGAACACGTACAGGCGTTCACAGTCACCAGAGGTGAGCCTCGAGTGACATAAATCGTGAAGGCCTGAGCACTCAAAATGGTTTTGGTTTTTGGCAAAGCTGTGCAAGCTCGTATTCCTCTCAAAGTGACTACCTTCTGTTCCAGCTGGAACGCCATTTCTGTGATCCAGGCAGGAGGGGAAATTAACTGTCGTCCAAGCTCACAGAACCTAATACTCCTCGAAAGTCCCAGAAAGCCTCTCCTTCCAGAAAAGGAGTATGAAAGCATCTGCTAACGCTCACATGTGAGCGGTGTTAAAAATCTTTTTTTTTTTTTAACTTGGTGCAAGAATGAATTATTGATCAGAGCGTGATGTGAAACTGTCTAAAGTCACCTCGCTCTCTTCCAGCTGAAGGGGTCAAAGTTGCTCGAGCACGTCAACACTGGCTCCCTTTTATCAAATGATTACTCATAGAATTTTATTTTTATCTTAACAACCACTGATGTAGGCACTTGATGAGGCCCAGTTTTACAGGTGGGGAAACTGAGGCCCGAGGCCATCGGGTGAGGCCAGGCAGTCTGACTCACAGCCCTTTCTCTGAACTGCTGATCTCCTCCCGAGTGGCTTGCAATACTGAATCAGCTGTGTGCCTGGGCACTCCTGGGCAGCAGGAAGGCCCAGAGGGCAAGGCCATGAAGAAATTGCTGGAAGGCCGGGAAGCCAGGCGGGCGGGGTGGCGGGCTGGGACAGGGTCGGCTCACCGGTTCCTAACTCCTGGCTTTCTGCTCCCTCTCCTACTCCAGCCCCGGCCTCGGGGCAGAGGTTTGAGCCTCAGCAGGCAGGGAGGGGACCCTTACAAGCAAACCCCCCACCCCCTCCACCCCCCACTTTCCCTGGGATTGCCGTGTGCCTCTGTGGTCAGCGCCAAAGGACTGGTTTGTGGCGGACGTGGGAAAGTTCATAAACAGTACTTTATCAGGGAGACGACAGGAGCCCCACAGATGTGGAACCCGGAGGACTAGATGGAAAATTCCAGGACAGGGGGTAGAGGCCGACTGACCAGCATTTCATTTAGACTCAGGCCGAGGGACTCCGGTGGCTCCCCTGATTTCCTGCGGAGTCCCCAAAGCCAGGGCGGAGGGCCAAGGAGAGGGGAGGGGGCGCAGGAGGCGGCACGTACTTGCGTTGGCGTTGGGGACGGGCACCGGCTGGGTGTAGTACGCGGGGGGATGCATGCCCTTCCCGTCTGGGCCCGTCACCAGCCCCGTGGTCGGCCCTGGCACAGGTGCAGGAGGCACGGGGAAGTAACTGTTAACCGCCACTGTCTCTTCGTAGGACGGGGGTGCGGACGGCACTGAGGAAGGCCCTGCGGCCGCCTGATAGGATCCCGGAACAGACATGTTACCTAAAGCAAAACAGAAGACACCAGATCAGAAATGTGAGCGACACCTCTCCCTCTCTCTCTCCCCCACCCCCTTCCACCCGAATCTTCCAATCCCTACCAGACAGAAAATGAGGAAATGGCTTGTGTCCAGCCGCGTCCAAAAGCCAGAAAGGGAGTTAATTAGCGTCCCTCCACGACCCAAGAACTATCACCTGAACGAGGGATTCCCCAAATAAGGCTAAAAGGGAAACAATCACCACGCCAAATCATTAGCACCTAGAAAACTCCAAGCACACATCACCCCCAAATGGAGCCGAAGCTTTTTTCTTCACCCTTCAAACTCCTGCCCAACAGTGGCCCGCCTTTCACATCTGGCGACTTCTTCTTTTTTTACCCACTGTGGTTTTTACGGATGGGGTTTCAGGAGCCAGAAAAGACCCAGGCGTTCAAACTCAACCACAACCTATCACCAATGGAGTGTCTGAGCGAAGGAAGCCAGAAATGCACACCGTGTGATACCATTTTAATACAGTTCAGAAGCAGGCGAGAGGAGTCACAGGGGCCAGAAGTCAGGAAAGCCGTGAATCCTGCAGGGGTGGGGGGGTGGGGGGTGGAGGCTGGAAGGGGTGGGCCAGGTGGGGGGGAGTCTTCTAAGGGGCTGGTCTTGTTCTTCATGCTGGGGGGTGATCACGTGGTATGAACACTATGTGAAAATCCAAGCGATACAATTAAGGTGTGTGCACTTGTCTTTTGGTAAGTTACAGGTTTCTCTTTCTCAGTTTATTTATTTTGAGAGAGACGGAGGGAGCGAGAGAGAGCAGGGGAGGGACAGAGAGAGAGAGAGAGTGAAAGGGAGGGAAAGAATCCCAAGCAGGTTCGGTGTGCGGGCAGCATGCAGAGCCCCCACGGGGCTCGAACTCACAAAACGGTGAGTGAGATCATGACCTGAGCTGAAATCAAGAGTGGAACGCTTAACCGACTGAGCCACGCAGGGGCCCTGTTACGGTTTTTAAAAAGTAAACACACACACACACACACACACACACACACACACACACGGCTCCCATTTTGAGAAAGGAGTAATCAGAGAAGCCAGGCACATATTTCCTTTTGTGAGGGCAAAGAAAGGGTGCCCCCACCCCCGCCGCCACCTCGCAGAGCTGATGCCCGCCTAGAATTACGTGGCCTGTACCCAGAGTGCATTCCTGTCTGAAGCCCCGTGCTCAGCGGCCCTAGGGCAGCTGGAGAAGGACACAGTGCCGCCCTTTGTGTGGCTCTGTTTTTCTAAAGGGGCAGGGCTAAGGCAGCCTTAGAAGATCCATTGAAACCTGTCTCAGGAGAAATGGGGAAATGGGCTGGAGGGCGGTGTGCACGAGATCCCCTGCACTCTGCCTTGTCTTCTAGAACCCGTGGGAAGCAGAAGCAGCAATTAACTCTGCCGCGGGGAGAAGGGGAGACTCCTTCGAGGAAGCTCAGCCTTTGAGCTGCGGCCAAAAGAGGACATTTCTCTGGGGGAAGAGAGGGGAGGGGGTTCCAAAGCAGAGACAGAGGCAAGGGAAAGTGAATCCGTGTAAAACAAAGTCAGTGAATAAAGCTAGACATGTTGGGGCCGGATTGTTGAAAATTTGAAAGTCCTATGGAGGTGTTGGGGCTTAACTGGAGATGTCTGCCCGATGGAACCTTCTGGAAGAATGGAAATGTTCTCCATCTGGGTTGTCCAATATGGCCATCCAGCAGCTCCCCACGCACCCCCCCTCCCCCCAGCTGCTGGACTCTCAGAATGTGGCTGGTGTGACCCGGAAGCTGAATTTTTAAATTGCATTTCAAGTTTAAGCAATTTAAATTTAGAATCTAATAGGCAGGAGCACCTGGGTGGCTCAGTCGGTTAGGCGTCCAGCTCTTGATTTCTGCTCAGGTCATGATCTCATGGTTTCATGGGTTCGAGCTCCTTGCAGTGACAGTGTGGAAACTGCTTGGGGTTCTCTCTCTCCTTCTCTCTCACTCTCTCTCTGCCCCTCTCACACATGCTGTCTCTCTCAAAATAAGTAAATAAACTTTAAAAAAAAAACATCTAATACGCAATGCAATTATTGGAAAACTTATGGAAGCTTTTCCACCTTTCCAAAGGACCCCTCGGCTATGTGAATCGACTTTATACAGCAAATTTAAGGAGCTCCGAATCTAGATCAAACATTTCTGACAAAATATTAGCATCCAACTTAGGATATGATGTCAACATAAAACACACCCCGGATTTCAAAAAATTTTAAAACACTGACGTGAAATATTTCATTCCTAATTTTTCAAACGGACAGTTATGTTGAAATAACAATATTTTAGCTAGGTGGAGTTAAGTAAAATGTGTCCTTGCAAGTCATTTCACCTGTGTCTTTGCACTTTTTTAGATGTAGCAGCCGAAAAATTTTCAACTATCTATGTGGCTCACTTTCTGCTTCTCCAGGACGGCAGGACTATGGAACACGGGGAGCCATGGAAGGTTATAGAGGAGTGGTCCAACCCTAGGAAGTGTAGCTGAAGCTGGTGAGTAACAGAAGCAAGAAACAAACCGTGGAAGGCCCCTACATGTGGGTGGAGGGGACGGTGGGTGGCGGCTACATTCAAGTCTATTGGTGGGGGGGCAGGGGGGGACAGCTAGTCAGGAAGGCAGGGGCATCTGTGAAAACAGGTCCAGGGTTTAAAAATGGGAACCTTGTGAAAAGTGGTCACGGTATGTTGTCAGTTTCCTCTGACACAGGGAAACAGAAAAGCAGAAGGAAGAAGGGAGACAGAACACAAACATCAGCCCCAGGATCAGACGGCAGCTGCTCCTGGCCGGGCATGGGCTCCAGGGGACTCAGGCTGGGGGCGCGCTCTGGAGAAATTCCCGACCTCGCTGAAGGTCAAGGACTCGCTGTCCCTTCGCGTCTCAACAAAGGCAGACCCCGAGCTGCCTCCACAGTTTATTCTAAAAACTGAGTCATAGAAGAAAACCACAAGAGCCGAAAACACAGGTTGTACAGAGAGCCTAAAATAGCACCGAGCACTCCGGCTGCAAGGGAGCTGCTCTGGGAGGGAAAACTATGGTCTGGGGGGGCCTTGGGGGGCCCTAAATTGTGCAGAAAAGGTTTGGGTCAAACGGCCGGGAAACAATGACTCAACTCGGAAGGCCAAATCCCTCCGCTTCAAAACCACTGCCCCTTCCTCCCAAAGTGACAAAAGGCAGCCAGAAACTGTGTGGTCAAGGGTGAACTTGGGGGTGTTGGGGGGGCCTACTTTCCCCTAAAGGAAGGAAGAAGTGCCTGCGCTTCTAGAAAACGCTTCTGGAAATCAAGGCTGGGCGGCTTAATTGTCCAGGCATCGTGGGTCTGGTGGCCACATCCTAGTTTCTGAACTTCGGGACAGTGTCTCTTGGGAACACTGACTTTGTGTCAAACAGCCACAGGATAAACACTTATAATCGTGAAAACGTACAAGAACAGGCTAGAATAGTGGGGGAAAAAAAAAAAAAAACATCCAAAAACATAGCCAGCTGGTTTGAAGGCTTTCTAAATAAATTCCAGGGCCTCCCCTCCCCAGGCCCCAGGCCAGGAAATGCCACTTCAGTCCTATTTCTTTTTCTTTTTCTCCCCACATTCCCCCGTTTCTTTGTAATTTGGTTCCCCCCCCCAGGGGTGGAGGTGGGGGTGGGGGGCAGCAGGCCCGCCTAGCCGCCCACCTAGCCGCCCCTCCAGAAAGCTCTGCTCAACCGGCCTCTGCCTCCTGGTCCTCACCCCCCAACGTGAAACTCTGAAAAGGCAGCCAGCCTTCTCTCACTCCAACACACACGTACACACACACACACACACACACACACACACAGACCTACAAGACAGATACACAGACAGACCACACACACACATACGCACTGCACGGTCACCAGAGAACCCTTCGTCCCTCGCGTCCCTCCAGGTAAGGCCCCCTACGTGCTGAGGTGCTACCACAGTCATATCTGACTCCGGCACTCCTCCCTCTGGGACCCCAGGAAGGCACCTCTGAGTTTCACAGAAGAGCAAAGCCACAGTGCTGCCACATAAAAGCACAGCCTTGAGAATCCCTTTGGTGGCCAGGGAGGCCAGGGAGGCGGCCGCGGATCCCAGGTTGCCATCGTTACCGGGAGCCTGGGCGGGGGCGGGAATAAAGGAAAAGACGAGGGGGGTCTCCTCCCTGCCTCCCCACTTGTTTAACTTTGTGATTAGGCCCCTGAGAGTGGCTTTTCTTGACCGCCCATTGAAAAGGACACGTTGAAGGCAATTCTCCATCCACCTTCCACCACCTTCCACGCATCCAGGAAACGCTCGGGGCTGGGGAGCTCTGTTTTCCCCACCTCAGAAGGGCTCCATCATCAGCGACTTTAAATCCACAAAGGCATTCCAAACCCATTGTTCAGACACGGAAAATGTCACCGGAGTGTGGCAGTCCCGGGGGGCCCGACACCCGGGGGACCCACGCTCAGCCCGATCCTCTGCTGTCCCCAACTTGAAATTCTGAAGACTCTGGGAAGCGGGGCCCTGCGTTTCCATACTGCACTGGGGCCCAATGTCACGCAGCCCAGTGTGGCCACGGATCACAGAAAAGGAAAAGGACGCGTGTCTGATGCACACAGAGGCATTTCTAACACAAAAAGGCCTGGACTTGAACCTAGAAATTGGCCCGTGACTGGCTGCACCATCCCAGCCCCCACTTTATCACCTGTAAATGTGCCACTTGGAATTTTGGGGTCCCTAGCTGAAAATCCCCCTTGTTCGCGTCTCAACGGATTTCCTCAATGAGAGATTCTCTCTTAAATGGGCAGGGAGGGGTATATAACGGATACTTATTCCTGTGCTTACAGGAATGAGTCTGGGAGTAGCTCATTCATCAAACCCTGGTTTAGAACATGATTTCTCAATCTTGTTTTCATTATAGCTGCCTCACCCCCTCCTCACCCCCAAGGAAAAAATTAAATTACATTTAAATTTAATTAATGAATTTAAATATAATTTAATTTCTACCTAACAAGAGAAATTAAATACTAAGAAATAAGATTTCGTTGGATAGGGTTGAGTTTTGGAGGGCCACACAGCACCGTACTATCTAAGACTTTTTTTTTTTAACCTCTCCCCCACCCCCCAAACCAATTTTCACTCCCCTAAGTCCCCACTGAGAAAGGGAGAGAGAGGTAGGCAATGAGGTATTTGGGGGCCCATGAGTTTTCCAAACCACTGGCATTTATTCATTCAGTAGTCCCAAAATCTGTTTCCCCTCTCCTTGCTGTCATGAACGCAGCTGTCTGAACGAATTTTAACCTTTTACTGACTGAGTCCTGGGGTCCCGTAGGTCCGTATTATGCCCAGCCTCTCATGGTTTCATCTAGTGAGTCACAACCAAGGGAGGTGGGCAGAGGGAAAGTGATCAGCCCAGGGAGCCCTCCCCTCTGCCTAAAGGGGCCAACCAGGATTGGACTGGCTGGTGCCCACTCCCTCCGGCACTGGAGTCTTGAACCTGCAGGATTCTCCCCCAGCAAGAAAGTGAACGATGCAAAGGGTACCAGATAACCAGGCTGTTTGAACCCTATTTGGGAATCTCTGAACCCAGAGGTCCTGGTCTGAGCAAAACCTGCTCTCTGTCACCTACTCCCCACTCCCCACCCCAGGCTCACACTAAGATGTGAATTCGCATTCACCCAGCACTGCATTTCGATGAACTATAACGGGAACTATAAGGGGAACTATAAGGGGCTCTCGTACTGCCGCCGCCTCCGTAATTGACACCCTTACTCGTCACCCCACGTGGTCCCGCTGACTCAGGAATTACCGCTGTCGTCATCCCAATTCACACACGAAATAAACTGGGGCCCACAGAGGCGAAGCTGCTTGTCCAAAGTCACACAGACAGAGTGCATCGGGCTACGGTTTGAACCTGCACCCATCAGACTGCGGAAGACTTATTATTATTATTATTAATGTTTATTTTTGACAGAGAAAGAGAGAGACACAGCAATCGCGGAAGACGGGTAGAGAGAGAGGGAGACACAGAATCCGAAGCAGGCTCCAGGCTCTGAGCTGCAGGCACAGAGCCTGATGTGGGGCTTGAACTCACACACCAGATCATGACCTGATCTGAAGTCAGACGCTCAACCGACTGAGCCCCCCCAGACGCCCCTAGACCCTGGAATGCTTCTGACCTCACCCAACACCTCCCAGGGAGACACAGACACAATCAGCAGCCTTGTTTTGCACACCTGACCCCCAAATGACACGTGAAAAGAAAAACAGGGGGGCGACATTCTTTGAACGCTCTGCCTCCCTCACACGTGTAAAAAGATGCATTTTATGCAGACGCTCGCACCACACACTCAGGACGAGGCGACAAAAGGCCTGCCTATTATGGATTCCAACTCATTTTGTCACTGGCGACTTTGCAATGCAAAGCGATCTGCTTCTTTAATAAGGACGGAGTGGCGGGGCTGGGGGGTGGTTCAGGACCTTAATATCAGCCAAAGGCAGATCTCCAGGAAGCTCTTCCTTCCCGTTGTGATGGGAAGAGGTCAGAACCTCCCCAAGATACAGTGTTGTTCTGCAGCTTCATATGTACGGGACCTCATGGTGCCGGGTCGGGTCGGCCAGCTGCCTCCACACCCGCGCGGGGAAAGGCAAAGGCCCCTTCCCCGAGGAGTCTCAGAGCAGCTCAGCCTCGGCTCTTTAATACCTGCTCTGTTGAAAGAGAAGGAAAAGGCCCTTAGCATCCTGGAGAGAAGCCAGGCCGGCCGAGCCCAGCGATCCTCACATCCTGAGCTGATAATGAACCGGTCCTGAATCCTTGGGACACGGGAACAAACCCAGAGAGACCTCCTGCTCCTAAAACGTTCGGCCTGACCGGGCTCAGAACTCTCTGGAACACCCTGGTGGGACCTACTTCGGGCCTTCAGGTCCTCCTCGCTCTGTTCCCACAGAGCCACGCGTTCGGTGTTGGCGGAGCTGAGCCCGGCCGCGGTCTGCGCGGCATCCTCAAGTCCAAGGGTAAGGGCTGACCCCGGGAAGTCTGGAGACAACTGGCAGATGGGCCTTCCCACCGCAAAGTTGGCCCCAAGAGATCGCCGGGTGAATCTTGGCAACGCGATGCTGCGGGGTGGGGGGGAAAGCCAGGCGCAAAGACCACGTAGGGTAGGAGTCCATTGACATGAAACGCCCAGAACAGGTAAATCCGGACCCAGAAAGTCAGGGCAGGCCAGGAGCTGGAAAGAGGGTGCTGGGAGGAAACAGGGGTGACTGTTAATGGGCGGGGGGAAGGGCAGGGGGGGGTACAGAGGATCTGAGGCAGGCTCCATGCTGTCAGCACAGAGCCCCATGCGGGGCTTGAACCCATGAACTGGGAGATCATGACCTGAGCCAAAGTCAGACACTCAACCAACTGAGCCACCCAGGCGCCCCTGCACATTTTTATGTGTCTGCAGCCTCGCTTAGATATCTCCAGACATGCCCTAGGCATGCTCTTTCCACTGCCCTCGGTTTCCTTCCTTCCCGATGGGCTGCAAATTCCCCTCATCTGTCACATCCCAGCTTGTGCATCACCTCCCCCAAGAAGCGATCTCTGGCCTTCTGAGGGGAGAATTAAACCTCTCTTTATTCTCCCCTCTCTCCCCAGGGGAGAATTAAACCTACACAGTGCGGAAATCAAGGGTGCAGGGTCTATAGCCAGACTGCCTCTGGCCAAATGGCATGCCTCAGGGCATGACTTTAGTGCCTCATTGATCCCATCCATAAAATGGGGACACTGGTAGTTTCTTAAGGCTCTTGGGAAGATTAAATGAATCCACTTTTTAAAAAAAATTTTTTTTTAATGTTTATTTATTTTTGAGACCGGGAGAGATGAGAGAATGAGTGGGGGAGGGGCAGAGAGAGGCGGGGAGACCCAGAATCCGAAGCAGGCTCCCGGTTCTGAGCGGTCAGCACAGAGCCAGACGTGGGGCTCGAACTCATGACCTATGATATCAACACCTGAGCCGAAGTCGGACGCTCAACCGACCCAGCCACCCAGGTGCCCCTGAATGAAGCCACTTGTGAAAAGCACCCAGAACAATGGGGGACACAGAAGCACTCTGCTCTATTTGTCACAGAGCACTTCTCTTTACTGGTCTTTCTTCCTGATCAGTCT
This sequence comes from Panthera uncia, assembly GCF_023721935.1. Lineage (NCBI taxonomy): Eukaryota > Metazoa > Chordata > Mammalia > Carnivora > Felidae > Panthera > Panthera uncia. The sequence goes on from NC_064815.1 coordinate 4,218,890, forward strand.
GTGGGCCTTGTAAGGGCAAGCACTGAAATGCCTTCAAATATGCATCCCTAGCATCTAGAACTAGGCTCACAAGGTCACGGGTGCTCTGCGGGGTGACCCTCCACCCCAGTGCGCCTGAGATGGAGGGGTTCCTCTGGATACGGGATTCTGGTGCTCACACGGGGAGCACAGGACAAGCTGGTCATCCTGACACTTCAACAACAAATGGGGAGAGAAAATAAGACCCATCCAGGAAAAAGGGAAAATAAGATCCCATCCCGGCATCAACATTTGGAAGCAGACATCATTGAGGGTCTTACCCTAACACCTCCACCCAGAAGCTGAGAACGTTTTTTGCAGGAGGATGCTTATCTAATGACAAGCCTCGGTAACACATGGTCTCCTGGTTCAGCTCAAGGTTAACATGAGGCTTTGGCCAAAGTGGCACCAACCACGCCCCAGAATTGGGATCACTTGACTGGGTCTGAAACCCTTCATTTCCTCCAGGATTCCTGAGGAAGGTGGTGTTTCTCAACGGGGCACCCCGGGGATGTCAAGGCAGGAGATCGAGTCAAGACATGGGTGGCAAAGGAAGTGTGGAGGCGGGCAGACATGAACAAGATCGAATCAGAGAGGAAAAAAAAGAAGCCACGATCTCTGAACGTCAAGATGGGCTCATTTCTATTCCTTGATGGAAGCTGATGCCACTGATGAAGGTCAGGGCTGACCTGCTCTGCGAAGGTGCCCCTGGTTTGTGCCAACGCCCACTCCTGGTTCTGGCTGGGGTTACCGAAGAGAGGGAGGGGTTCGTCCTGTGACTGTAGCACCCGTCCGACATCTGGAGGACTCGTGAGCAGGCTCCGCACTGCCACCAGCCCCCACTCAGAAACACCTGTCACTCCATGCTCACTATGGGGTAACCGGATGATGACTCACTGATTCTTCAGAAATGACCATCTATCTTTTCTTCATGGTGTCAAGAAAACTCAGAGGCTCCATCCTGTACCCCAAGAGACCATAAATGTCAGCAACTGGTGCTGACGCGTGGGGACAGGAAAGGGGACGCGTGGGGACAGGACAAGTCACAGCTTGGCTGGCACCTCCCTCCTCGGGGCTCGTTTATAACCAGGGAGGACCGAAGGGATGGGCACTCTTGGCAGATGAGGGGCTGAAGGAGTCTCGGGTCATTTGTCCTTCCCACCCCCATCCCCTTCTGCTGAGATGACCAACAGGCAGGTCCAGAAGCAGGGGAGGAGGACAGAGAGACGATGCCCAACGTTCAGAGGTCTCGTGGCGCAAGAGTACAGGACATAACAGGCTTCACCGCAGACTCCAACCAGGAACTGGCCTGGTGGAGAATCTGAGGCCGTGACCACCGAGCTCAGAGACGGTGCAGTGGGCCTCGCGCCCAAGATACCATCACACGGTTTCCAGAAACGCCCAAGTCATTCACAAGAGTGAATGACTCCACCTCCTCTCCATCCCCGGGCCCCGGCCTCACTCCTCCCTCAGCCACAACCCCACTAAGCCCACTTCCCACTTCCTGTCCTCCTCTTCCCAGGCTGGAGGGCTTTCCTCATTTGGCCGAGGCCTGCACCTCTGTCTCCTTCAGGGGCTGCTCTTTCCCCACCAGCCGTCCCCCAAAAGATCCCCAGGGACTTGGGTCTACACCCACTCCTTAACCCCATACCCTTCAAGCTGATCCTGGCCCACCCACCCTGGACAACTCCCCTGGGGGTATTCACACACGAAAAGATGCTCATCTCGCTCCAGGAGATGCAGTTAAAATGGGGCAGAGACAGACAGTCAAGCCTAGTATCGGTGAGAAGTCCTGTGGACATCACGCACCTGCTGGCAGGATGGGGTGACAAGTGCCCGTCAGTTCTGTGGTCTTCCTCCCTCAGACCCTTGACCCAGGCTCATCAGGAGAAAACATCAGAAAACCCAGACTTTCTACAGAGGACCAGGACAGTACTCCTTCAAAAACTGCCTCAAGGTCGCAGAAAATAAGTCCGAGAAACTGTCACAGACCAGAGAACGAGACCTAACAACTAAATACAATGCAGGATCCTGGACTGGATCCCGGAACAGAATCCAGTAGAAGAAAGTTCCTCCTCTGAATTCAAATAGTCTGGGGTTGGCAAAGAGTAAGGCACACCAATGTCAGTTTCTTACTCGTGACAAATACACCCTGATGCCGTGCGATGTCTATCTTACAACGGGGGGAGCTGAACGGGGTGTGTGCAACTCCTGAACACTTTGCAACTTTTTCTGTAAATGTGCAATGGAGGCACCTATCAAACTGTAACATGCACGAACGCTTCGACCCAACAGTTCCTCCTCTAGGCATGCAGGGGAGAGATGTCTCACGCGTGGGCGAAGAGACAAATGATGAGCCCACAGGGGCATTCACTGCAATGTGGCTAGAAACCACCTAACTCTCCATCAGCAGGAGACGGTGCACATCGGTGATGGGCCAACCGCACAACAGAACAACAGTACAGCAACCATCAAAACAGAACAAGCAAGAGTTTTATGTGTGGAAATGCATCTCTTGGATAGATCACTACATTAAAGAAAGTCCAAACAGACCATCATTTGGGTATAAGGAAGAAGGATATATATATATATCTTCTTATGTAACGTGCATAAAATGTCTCTGAAAGGATATATAAGAAACTCTAAGGGGCGCCCGGGTGGTTCAGTCGGTTGAGCGGCCGACTTCGGCTCAGGTCATGATCTCGAGGTTCAAGAGTTCCAACCCTGCGTCGGGCTCTGTGCTGATGGCTCAGAGCCTGGAGCCTGCTTCCGATCCTGTGTCTCCCTCTCTCTCTCTGCCCCTCCTCCGCTTGCACGCAATCTCTTTCAAAAATAAATAAATATTTAAAAATTAAAAAAAAAAGAAAGAAACTGGTAAAGTGGCTGTGAGCAGGGGAGGGAGGTGGACTGTGGGAAGGACAATCCTTCGCCTACACCTTTGCTGATCTTCTGTGTACTGAGCCATAGCAATGCTGCATGATCAAAAACCAAATCAAGAAAAAAGTCAATGCAGTAAATTATAACTTATTAAGCAGACATCATTTAATATGTTTATTAATTATAATATATTTATAATTATGTAATTTAATTTAAAATAAAACTTTTTTTTTTTTAGTGGGGAGAAAGAGCCTCTGCAAACCTGGATCTGTCCTCCCCAGGCCAGCCTCCTGGGTCCTCCCACCCGTGGGTGAAATGGTGTCATCACAGCCCTTTGTCCCCCCAACTGTCTCAGGTTGCTGGCCGGCACCTGGCCTTAGCCCCTCCCTGAGTGTTTGCAGAGTGATTAAAGCTTTTGATTACCTCTATTTGGTGAGAAAAGGTATAGACTGCAGTTTTCACTGTATCATCCCCAAAGCCATACGACAATCTCCTATTTACCAAAATAAAGTTCTTCTCTTTGAATTTTGTGCTCTGACCCAGTTCTGAAGCCTGATGGTTTATTATCAGACCAGGGAGAATGGGCCCTCCCTCACCAGCCTTAAGGAATCCCTTTGAGGAGGCAAAGTTAAGCAACATAAGGGAGACAGGGGACCCAAAGGGGAAACTGAGTCCAGATTCTAAGGCAAGTGGCGGGTCTCGGGGACACAGGCGAGGGCAGGCCAGGGGGTGGGGAACAGCATGGTTAGACATGCAGAAGCGGACATAGACTTGTGTCCCGTGGGGAGGCGAGCAGCGCGTGGCCAGGAGCGTGGGGGTCCGGTCACGGGGGCCTTCCCACCAAAAAGCCGGGCCCAGGCAAGGTGGGCACCAGGCTGGACCTTCCAGGGAGGGACCCCACACGTAAGGGTTCTGCTTAATGAACCAGCAGCCCAAGAACAACTAGAAAACCCCCTAAAAGTATTCAACTCCTGCCAACGAGAGTTAGTCTCTAAAAATAAGCCTCAAAACTTAGAACACGAAGAGAAACCAGCCCCAGCAGAAGCCATGCGGGCAGCAGCGGCCCATCAGCACAGACACACGACAAAGTCCGACAGCCCAAGGCCAAGGGGGCGTCCCTCTCCCCAAATCCTGTCCGCAGGCAAGGAAAACTCCAGCCTCGTAACTTCCGGTGCTGCTTCTTTCTGACTGATGCCTTCTTTCAGCATCCCTCCCCCAAAAGTATCTGAACCACTTTCTAACATCAATTCTGCGTTTCTCTCTGCTTCCTTAAAGTCTGCAAAAAGTAAGAAAGACATACCTGGGTCGGCAGGCGGAGGTTCCGCGCTATCCCACACTGTGGAAGGTCCAGCCTGGGGCTGCTGGCAGCTCCCATCCCCCCACCCCCACCCCTGCTGTGCCAAAGCCTCGAGCCTGGGAAACCAGCACCCACTGGGTGAGAACTCTGTGCAGAGGAAGAAAGAGTTACTACCTTCCTCAGGTGCCTCCTAGGAGTAAGGTAAACACGCTTGGGCGTCTGTCTGGATGATAAATATCTGTGTTACTCGGGAGTCTCCTATTTGCTTATTTCCTCAACTCTGGCTATATTCCAGTTGACCCTGGGGAGCGGGGGATTATAACTGTCCCGTCTTTGAAAGTTAAGGGAAATATCCGCCTTGCCTTTAGCAAGACTTAAGGTGAGAACAGGGTGGGAAACGTTCCCCACTGAGCTCTCTTAAGTCCTTGAGCCCCGCTCCCCTGGCCCATCCCATACAATCCAGCCCTCTGCGACATATGCCCTCCTTCAGCGTCCTAATTGCTTCCGGTCTGCAAGTTAGATTGCGTCTCCCTAACTGGACCACGTTGCACCCCTCCAGGGCAAGGGCTGTGTGCTACATTTCTCCGGGGTCCCCACAGGGTTTTGGGAAGGCGATGCCCACACTGCGTCCTCATAGAAGGGAGATATTACATGCATAGAACAGTATGTATACTCCACATACGAAAGCCAAGTCTATTGTGCAAGCTCTTTAGAAGTGTGCATTTTTTCAATACAGAAGAAAAGACAAGTCTTCCTTCCAGAAGAATTCCAAATAGTGTGTGCAGACGCTCCTCCCTCCAGGGGGTGGAGCTTAGTCCCTCCATCCCCCTCCTGGGTGTGGGCTGCATTTTGTATCTCGCTTTTAGGGGATAGTCCACCAGACAAAGACAGGAATTTTGCAATGGAAAAACCTGGCAACCACCACCTCAGTCTAGTGATGAAGGTTCACGTTATTAGGACCCCCTGAGGTCATGAGACACATCCATGCCAATTCCCCAAACCCCTAACCCCAGTGTGACCAGAAGAAAAAACCCAGACAAACCCAATCTGAGGGAAATTCTACAAAATCCCTGATGGGTACGCCTCAAGAAGTCAGAGAAACAAGACTGAGGCACCGTATGACCAGAGGATGATAGAAAAGGGAATAAACGGCATGGGGTCCCAGGGATGGGACCTCGGGACAGAAAGAGAATGTCAGTGGGAAAACTGGTGAACTCCAAACAGAGTCTGGAGTTTTGTTAATGGTGAAGCACCAATGTCATTTCCTCGGTTTGACAGAGGTACTGTGGGGATGACAAAGGACATTGTAAACAATGGGGGAAACCAGGCTAGGGGTCCCTGGGGAACCCCCTATACTAACTGCGACTCTCCTATAAGCCTAAAACTGAACCATAAGGTGAACTGGGGCAGGCAGGCCTTGCCCAAAGGCATTCAATTCAAATTTTAAAAAACAAGTTTTTTTAAAAAAAGGGTTCTGTGTGTTTTTTTTAAAGAAAGTAATTTTTTAAAGTGTATCTTGGTGAAATGCAAAACATTACGTGCATCCAGTTTCTGTGACCAGGGTTTCTAATATTTCTAAATGGGGAGGAGAAAGGAAAGAAAGAGAAAGAGAGGAAAAGAAAAAAAAAGAAGAAAAGAAGGGGGTGGGAGAGAAGAGAGGGAGAGGGAGAGGGAGGGAGGGAGACAGAGAGAGAGAGAGACAGAGACAGATGCCCGAATGTAAGCAAATGTCCAGACCCCGAGGTTTGGGGACTCTCCAAAACCCCTCAGCTGGATGTACAAGGACGCCTGGCCACACATCTGTACCCCTCCCTTAAAACATTAGATTTCCAAACTCTCACAAAGCGGTTTTAAACACATGTGGGCGATAAACTCTTCTAAAAATACATCAGATCAACACGGAAAAGGGCAAGGCCTTCAGGGAGAAGATAAAGCAGTTTGTTTTTTTTTTAATCACCAACCTAATCCTCCTTCTAAAATCAGTTCTTTCAAGGAGAGAAAAGGAAGATTATTCAATCCTACAGCCTGTCCCCACCGTCCAGCCCCAGAAAAGGAACCCAGAGACCAGCTCCGATTGGTATATTTGCAACACTGAAATGATGGGGGGGGGGGGGGAATTCCTTAAGCCAAAAAAAAAAAACGGGGGGCACTCATGTCAGGACGGATATCTAAGAAAACAGCCCCTGTTGGTACACAGGTGGAGAGCCAGCTGGCAAGGCCAAAAAGATCGGGTCTTTTGCGATCTCTGGAGAAAAATGTTCTCTAACAAGAATGCAAACATTAAGTGAAACCTGATTATAAAAACTCTAAGGAACTACCAGACTTGTACATGTAGTGAATCAAATAGTGCTCCAAATTCTTAAACTGAGACTAGTTAGCAGTCTTGAAAATACACAGATTCTGCAAAAGGCCGGTTTTGTTAGAATGGAATTTAAACTGCCTACGGTTCCGGAAAAAATGTCCAAGGCGAACGGGACTTCCTAAACTCTAAATTACCACGGGGGAGGAATTTCGACAAAAGGAGAAAACGGGATCTCCTGCCTTCTTCAGAAGACGAAGCGAGAACCCTGTATGACAGTTCTTAGGCTATGTGACCTCAAACAAATTCAAGCTCATAGGAAAGATTTCAGAGCAATATTTTCAACTGCCATCATCTGGACTCAGTCTGTTTCTACAGGGGGACACGTCCCACAAATCAAAGATAAAGTTACTACAATCTGAAGGCCAGTTCAAATATGGCATAAGTACAAATTACAGTGATTCGCGAAATGGAAAAATCCTTCCACTGGGGAGGTGGGCTTCTCCTCCCTCCCCGCCCCCCACCCCCACAATCGGGAGAGGGGAACTTCCCTCTGGATTCCTGGTGAAACCACATCCCCAAGTTTCCACAGGAATGATGAGTTTTGATGAAACGGCACGAGAACACAAACACGACTGCATCGGGATACAAAATTGTAATGGACCCTGATTACAGCTTCAGAAAAAAAAAATACAACAAAAAACAGGCTCCATGATAACAGACCAAGCCGTGCAACAAGGTAAACTGCGGCTAGCTGTTTGGTTCACAGGCTGAGATCATCCCCAATCTTCTTTAACTTCCACACTTTCTGCAATATTGTTATTTTTTACATAACTTTCAGAAATATCACTGCATCCTCTACAAATAACCTCCCTGCACTCAAGGTTAAGGCAAAAGTCAATGATAAGCTCTTAAATTTATTCCAGGAACACTGACAATTCTAAAGTTCCCTGAACTAAGCAGTTGAAATTCTTTGGCTGTTCCTTTCTCGAAAGTTAACACCTATAAGGAAAGAAGACATAAAGGACACAGTGCCTTGAGCCTTTAGGATCCTGGTGAATTAATTTCCCACCCACTACAGGGAAGCAAGGAACCACCAAGCAGATACCCTCCATATTTCCTTTCTTCTGTCTGTGCCTTTTTTTTTTTTAAGATTTTATTTTTAAGTAATCTCTACACCCAACATGGGCCTCGAACTCACAACTCCGAGATCAAGAGTCGCAGGCTCCACCGGCTGAGCCAGCCAGGCGCCCCTCTGTCTGTATCTTAAAGCCTGTGAAATCACACACAGTTCTTCTACTGAAATAACCTGCACGCAGGGACGACTACATTAGCCAAGGGAGTGTTATCACGGCGGCCCAGAATACAAAGATTCGAATAATAAGACATTGTGTGGACCCAGGAAAGTACCACTTGGAGCTCAAGTAACAATTTTAAGGTTAAGCAAACACCCGTTGAGCTCAGAACGGACTATGGCAGGCCAAATGGGCACCAAGGACATCATAAACATGTCCGCACCAGAGAAATGCAGAGTTAAGGGGGTCTCTTTGCCTGATGAGACGGACCCCCTCATCCACTGGGCTGTTTTCATTGCAATAAAAGCAAAAACAAATACAACACAAGTTGCAGTGCCCGGACTCTAGGACTCCCTCTCATGAATCTCCTTTCTTCCAACCATCACTGGAGCTCTGGGTTGATTCATGGTTGGCAGCAGAATTTTAAGTCCCAGATGGGCACCAGCCCATTCTCACAGTGGCATTGTGGTTAATTAACAGCAAGAGTATGTGCTGCTTAGCTCCTTGAAAATTAACTTAGGCTGGAAATGCCTTCTGGCTCCTTCCCTCCCAGTGGTTCCCCTTTTACCACCCAACCCTCGTCTTGTCTGTGCCTCCTCTGAAACTTTGCTGAGATCCTTCTGCTGCTTCCACATGTCCCCCCACGTGTCCACATATGCTCAGGCCTTGGCTTTGCTACTAAACCCACAGTGGCTATCCTGGCCTCTTGCTCACACCTCCCTCCTTTCCACTCCCCTCAAGCTCCTTCCAGGCATTAGAGAGCACTGACTTTTTCACCTGCATGTGTTTCCACTTTTAACCCACAGAGTAAATCCTTCAGGACCAGGAGCCATTTCTTCCAAGTCCTTTAAAGGGCAAGGGCAGCACTTTGTTTCTTCACAACCAGCCCATAAAAGAGACTGAAGGAGTAAAGGGAGGTATACTCACCAAAGTATCTAGTATTTTAGAGACCTAAGAAATTGATCCTGTTTCAGATCAATCACCCAGTCACGTAATCCGCAAAAACATTACAAGGATACTTTTTCAAATGTGAACAAAAGCATCTATTATTAATGCCTTAAAGTAACAGGAAAGAGAGAAGACGGGCCTCTCTCATAGTAGATCTACAATTAATGTTTCTTAGAGAGTCTTGTGCACTTTTTGATCCCACACAAAGGCTGGCTGAGCGGTAAGCCAAGTACAGCAAGGGTGTTACTTCATGCAGGTAGAACAGGTCACCTGCTCTCCAGAGTCTGATCCAACTACGAGAAAACCAAACACGGTCGTGGAGTCCCAGATACCAGCTCATGCCTCTCTTTACAATGGAATCCAGGTTAGTCCTACTTTAAAAGAACCACCCTAGAAGGCTGCGGATGGGGACAGGAAGGTAAGCAAGCAAGCGAGGCAGTCAAGCATACAATCATGCAAACCATGCCCTCGCTTAAAAAGGGCCCCCGGGGAAACTGCAGGGCCAACCCGCCTTCCAGGCTGCCCCTGAATCAGCACCAGCCCCCCAGGCCAAGGCCAGGGTTTGTACCCCCTGGGGAGGGCTGGTGGGACAGTCTAACCTGATGGGGTAAGGGAAGGCCCTTGACTTCCAGAAACTGGATTTCCCAACCAGCAAGCTCAGTCCAACAGGTAATGACATCAGCCCCACGAATCGGAAGCACAAAAGTGATCAGAAAACTAGTGAAGGTCCAACTGGCCTGAGCCCTGGAATGCTCAGCCTTTCTAGAATGGGGCCATTTCCCTATCCCCTGACCTTGACCAACACCACTGCCCAGATCCATACTGACCTGGAGAGCAGAGGGGAGGAGGCCACCTGCCTAGCTTGGTCGGGAGGGGTGATGTCCACCTCCGCCACAAGTTCCCCAGCCGGAGCCACCAGCACGCATCGGGCACCGCCAGTAGGTGGGTCTGTCGGGGCTCATCCCTGAGCTCACCGGGTGCCCACCTTAACCCGCGGGGAAGGGGTTTCGCCAGGGCCAAGGCTCCCTTCTCACTGTGTCCGGACTTTCGCCTCTCGGGGGCTCCCTCGGCCCCCAGGTGTCCACAAAGGCACGCGCTGACAGTGGCAGAGGCAAAAAGCGCCGATGCCGCGGCCCATAAAAGCCGACTTTCCGGGACCGGCGTCCGGAAATTGTTTCGGACGACCCCCGCGCTGGCGCTCGGCCCACTCGTCGGGGCAGGGACGGAACCCGGCCTGTCCCACGGCCGGGACAAGCGCCGGGAGGCTGGACACCCGGCCCCGGGCGGGCCCCGCGCGCCAGATCTCGGCCGGTCCCCTACGCCCTCCACCCCGCCTCGACCCCCGGGGCCCGCCGGAGCCCCCCCAGCCCCGCGACCGGCGCGATGCCCCGGGTCTCCCGGCCTCGGCTGCTCCCGAGTCCGGGGCCAGTGCTCGCGCCGCCGAGCCCCGCTCCCTCCCGGGCCGCCGCGCCCCCCGCCCGCGCCCGCACCCGCGCCCGCGCCACACTCACCGCCGCCCGCGCAGCCAGTGGAGCCGGGAGGTCTGAGCGAGCCGCGCAGGCGGGCGGCCGGGCCGGGGTGGGGCGGGGCCGGGGCCGGGGCCGGGGCCGGGGGCGGGGCCGGGGGCGGGGCGGCTCAGGCTTCCGGCTCCCCCTTCAGCCCGCGCGCGGACCCACCCCGCCCAGTGCGGCCTGGAACGTGCCCGAGGCTGTCCCCACCCCTCGGGGTTCTGCCCGTCCCTTCCGTCCCGCGGAACATCCCCAGAGTGCACCCCGACCCCGCTCACTCCCTGGATCCCCTAGGTTCTGCCGAGGCTCCTCGCGATGACCTCCGGGGGGCCCCCAGTCTCCCCATCCTGTCCCCCTCCCCCCACTGCGGATTCTGCCCCTGCTCGTCGATCCCCCTCCCCTCCTGATTTCCGCATCCTGCTCTCCCCATTCCCCTAGGTCCCCCATCTCTGGCATTCCTAACCCCTCCCACCCTCAGACAGCGTGGACCACCAACTTCTGAGTCCCAGGTTCAGGGTTCCCTGCTCTCAGTAGAGCAGCCCTTACTCTACCTGTAACTGAGTTCCGTACCTTCAGACGCATCCGGATAGCCCGAGATACACCGTGTGCCTTTGGAAAAGTCACCCACTCTGGGCCTCAGTTTCCTGTCTGTAAAATAGGCATTAACAGTACCTGTCGCATATGTCTAAGAATGCATTGAGATCTTGCAAGCAAAGGGTTTAGTACAGGTTAGGTGTTAAATAAAACCAATATCCTGTCTTACTACCTTCTATGTCCCCAGGGAGGTCCACGCCCCCTAGGTACTTTCTTATTCCATCACTAAAATCTCTCTCTTTTTTTTTTAATCTTGAAATTTATTTTTGAGAGAGAGAGAGAGAGCATGTGCGTGAGCAAGAAGAGGAACACAGAGGATCTGAAGTGGGCTCTGTGCTGACAGCAGGGAGGCCCATCTGGGGCTCAGACTCATGAACCATGAGATCATGGCCTGAAACACCCAGGTGCCCCTGCCCCTAGAATCTGCAAATCAATATCTCCTGTTTCAACATCCACTCAGTCCTCTGCCCCTAAATGGGTGCTGCCTGCCTATCCGCTAAGAGCCCCATTTGCCTGGTAAGGTAGTAACCGCAGCCCTGATCCAGCAGGGTTCTGGGAGAAGTCATTACAAGGCATTAAGGAGCTTGTGTGGCTTTCAGAGTGCACAGTCCTGGAAATGGGAGGAACCCTGATGCGGCCATCTAGAGAAATGCCACTTGGGCGGAGAGCCTCTGAGTCCCTCCAGGGATTCATAGATCTGGATCCTTACTGGATCCTAAGACTCTTCCGGTGATGGAATCCTCTGCCTTCACACGAAGACCCCAGAGACACTGAGTCCCAGACAGGTAGAATGACTTGTCCAAAGTCCCAGAGCAAACTGTCCTCTCTGCCCCTGTTCAAAGCTCTCACCACCTTTTACCATATGGACCCAGCCACTACCAGCCACGAAAGGTATTACTCAATTGGGGGAGGGGATTTCAAAGTCCTCCCAACTGTGAGTAATCGCCAGGGAAAGGTTATTAGTGAGGCCAATCTTTTATTTTAAAACTATTGAGGAAGCTGGAATAAGCCCAGCCTCTGCCATTCTCCATTCTCAAGGTGGGCAAAGAGGCATGTTGTCCTGACATAAAACCAGAGTATCACGGACTGTCACTAGCAAGATACAAGCCCTACAGAAACTCTGTCAGAGCAAAATGTTCAAGGAACAGCCTGTGTGAATGCTTTCCCCCTCCCTTCCCCTCCCCTCCCCTCCCCTCCCCTCCCCTCTCCTCTCCTCTCCTCTCCTCTCCTTTCCCATATCCCCCACCTTTTTCTTTCCTTCTTTTTCTGCAGAGGGAAAAGTAATCGCACATCTGAATTACTTCTGTCTTTTACTCAATGCCACCACGTCATTCCTTTTTTCTCCTTCAACAGCTGAGCATCACGGGAGCTGGCTTTGTTTGTTTGTTTGTTTGTTTGTTTTTCAGATGTCCTAAACACTTAACTGCGCCTGTGAGCTAGCGATTATTTATGGGGAGGGCTGTAAAACTGTGACTCTTTTTTTCAATCCCCAAGAAACCATAGAGATTGAATTTCTAACCCAGGGCTTCTGAGAAGCGAAGGAAAGTAACCCAGACACACGATCATCTCAGTAGACACAGAAAAAGCATTTGACAAAACTCCAACATCTTTTCATGAGAAAAATACTCAACAGGGTAGAAATAGAAGGAAACATCCCACAACCTGATAAAGAGCATCTACTGTGACCAACATCCTCCGTGGTGAAAGACTGGATGTTTTCCCCCCCGAGATCAGGAACAAGCACTTTTGCCACTTCTGCCTTTGCCACTTCTACTCAACATTGTACCAGAAGTGCTAGCCAAGACAATTCCACGAGAAAAAGAAGTAAAAAGCATCCAGAATGGAAAGGAAGAAGTAGGAACTATCTCAGTTCACAGACAACATGATCTTACACAGAGAACATCTTAAGGAATCCACAAAACATCATCAGTGCTAATAAACAAGGTCAGCGAGGTGGCAGGGAACTAGATCAACATACAAAAATCAGTTGCATTTCTGTACACTAGTAAGGAATGACACAACAATGAAAATCAGAAAATAAGTTAAGAAAGTCTGACTTATACGGTGAAAACTACAAAATATTGTTGAAGAAATTAAAGACCTAAATGAAATGGAAAGACATTCGTGTAGTGTATCGGTCAGAGTTCTATCAGAGAAACAGTACTGGAAGGAGATGATGGATGGATGGATGGATGGATGGATAGGATGGGAGGGAAGGAAGGAAGAAGAAGGAAGGAAGGAAGGAAGGAATAGATAGGTAGATAGATAGGATGGATAGATAGATGGGATGGATAAGTAGGTAGGTAGGAAGGATAGGATGGATGGATAGGATAGGATAGGATAGGATAAGATAGATAGATAGGGAGGCAGATAGGCAGATAGATAGGATGGATAGGTATGTAGGCAGATAGATAGAATAGGATGAATGAATGTGGAGATAGATAGAGAGAGAGAGAGAGAGAGAGAGGTGAAGCCCTCAGGCAGGAGTAGAAGCTTTGGTCCACAGGTGTAATCCTTTCTCCAGAAAACTTAAGTTTTGCTCTTAAGGCCTTTTAACTGATTGGATGAGGCCCAAATTACCAAAATAATCTCCTTTACTTAAAACTTGTTGTATGGAACATGATTCACTCCTTGCACTGTTTCAAGTACAGTAAGACTTTGGATTGCGAGCATAATTCATTTCTGAAACACGCTTGTAATCCAAAGCACTTGTATATCAAAGTGAATTTCCCCACAAGAAATAATGGGAACTCGGATGATTCATTCCACAACCCAAAAATATTCATATAAAAATGATTACAATACTGTAATATAATGCAAAATAATAAAGAAAATGAGAAATGTACAGAAAAATAAACTAACCTGCACTTCCCTTTAAAAAAAAACAACAAAAACGTGTTGTAGAAGTTAACCCCTTCCAAAAATACCTTCACAGCAAGACCTAGATTAGTGTGTAGTTGAATTAACGGCCACTATGGCCTAGCCAACTTGACATTAAGGCTAACAACCATCACAGACGGCAAGACTCCCCAAACTGAGGTACAGATCGGTGTGATGTCTTTCAAAATCTCAGCTGCCTTTTCAGGCAAGCGTTACGTCCCAGTCTGGCGCGGACTGTTGATAACGGGGGAGGGCTGTGCCTTTTGGGGGGCTGGGGGTGTATGGGGGGGGAATCTCGGTGCCTTTTTAAAAGAGTCTTTTTTTTTAATATTCTGGAGCTGGATGGTGCTAACAGTTGCCCAACACTGTGAGCACTTTGTGCCACTGAACTGTATGCTAAGAAATGGTTAAAAGGGTAAATTTTACCGTCATGCACATTTTCCCATGAAAACTAAAAGTAAGTTAAAGTAAAAGTAGGCACCTTTGCCTGAGTAGACATTTCTGCAAAGAAGATATACGAGCGGCCAAGAATCAGCTGAAAAAAAAAAAAAGCTCCACATCGTTAGTCATCGGGGAAATGCAAATCAAAACCACAATGAGATACCGCTTTGTACCCGCTGTGGTGGCCATAAAAAAAAAGTTTTCTTTTTTTTCAATGGAAAATAACAAGGGTTGGGAGGGATGTCAAGAAATTGAAACTCTCACACGTTGCTGGGGGCCATGTAAAACACCGCAGCTGCTGTTCCGGCCCCAAATATATACACAGAATGATTGAAACCAGGCATTCAAACAAAAAGGTACAGAGGAATGTTCTTATCAGCAATATTCACCCCCCGTCAGAGTGTGGAAATGACCAAATGTCCACCAACTGATAAGTGGGTGAACGAGACGCTGTGCATCCACACGACGGAATACCGTTCGGGCACACAGTGGAAGAAAGCACAGGCCCACGCTACAATGTGGGTGACCCTTGAAAACATTGTGCTCATTGAAAGAAGACTGACACACGAGGTCCCATATCATAGGATTCCATTTGTAGGTTATTTTGACAATAGGCAAATCTACAGTGGCAGAAGGCTGATTCGTGGGGGCCTGGGGCTGGGAAGAAGGGGAGCGACTTCTAATGGGTATGGGGTTTGTCTACACATGTTCTGGAAGCTGGCTGTGGCGATGGTCACACTACTTTGATGTACTAAATGCCACAAAATCGTAGAGTTTAAAATAGTTGAAACACTAGGGCTCCTGGGTGGCTCAGTCAGTTGAACATCCAACTCTTGATTTTGGCTCAGGTCGTGATGCCAGGGCCATCCCTCTGCACCTCTCCTTCACTTGCACTCTCTCTCTAAAATAAAAAAAAAATGGGGGGGGCACCGGGTGGCTCGGTCAGTTGAATGTCTGACATCAGCTCAGGTCATGATCTCACAGTTCATGGGTTCGAGCCCCGAATCAGGCTCTGTGCTGACTTAAGATTCTGTGTCTCTCTCTCTCTCTCTGCCTCTCCCTCACTTGTGCACTAACCGCCCCCCCAAAAAAATAAATACGTAAACATTTTGTAAAAAAAGAAAAAAATTTAAATAGTTGAAATCTTAAATTCTGTATTGTGTGCATTTTATTTCAATTAAAAAAAAAAAGTAAACCAGGCACTCACCTATGCCCTGTTAGGACACAGCCAAAGGGGGCCACATGGCTTTTCATGACATCTGTGATTGTTTCTGTTCCCACTGAAGAGTCTGCTGTTGTGCTCAACCCAAAAAGTCTCGCACGAGATCCGGGCCGTGAAGACACATGCACCGATACCCCGGAATCACATGGGCAGACAGAAAGGGAGGGCCGCCCTCGGGCTGTGCTCTGAGACATCAGAAATGACAGCAGCCAGGAGAGAAAAACGAGCTGCTTGGAGAATGCAGAGAACGATCCCATTTTTTTTTGTTGTTGTTAAAAGAGGGGGGAAAAGATACACACACACACACACACACACACACACACACACCCTGGGAAAATGCCTTGACACTTTCTCAGGGATAAAGAACACCGCCCACGGGAGCCTCTGAGTAGGGATTGTCTCCTTTTGTTCCTGGCCATTTTTTCTGATATTTACAGGACACATACAAATTGCTTGTTTAAAAAAGCTAATCTTCAGGGGCACCTGGGTGGCTCAGTCGGTTAAGCGGCCGACTTCGGCTCAGGTCACGATCTCACGGTCCGTGAGTTCGAGCCCCGCATCAGGCTCTGTGCTGACAGCTCAGAGCCTGGAGCCTGTTTCAGATTCTGTGTCTCCCTCGCTCTGCCCCTCCCCTGTTCATGCTCTGTCTCTCTCTGTCTCAAAAATAAATAAGCGTTAAAAAAAAAAAATTAAAAAAAAAAAAAGCTAATCTTCAAAGAAGGAACTCAGTAGCCAGAAATAGCCTCCACTGGCTGGTTTGTGCTATTCATAACAACAAGTTCTGGTAACTAATGTTTCCATAATACCTTTTCCATTTCCAAAACATGGTGGCTGCACACATCGCATGACTCATCCTTGAAGAAGCCCTTTGGAGTAGTGAGTCTTACCGCTGAGACATGCAGATGGGGAAATGAGGCCAGGGGACCAGAAGCTTGCCCGTGGTGGTGGTGGTGGTGGTAATGGGAAACACCAACTGTGCCCCCGCTGGCTGCAAGGCCCTGGGCAAAGCACTCGTACATTCGTCATCGCACTGTCTCCTTGCAAAAACCCTCACATTCTCGAGACGGGGAGATTGAGGCCCGGAGAGGTTCCAGCATCTGGGCCGCCTGTGGAGACAGAGGCGTAAGAGGCACAGGGCTTCCGTGGGTGCCCATGGTGCGGGAAGAACACGCAGGGGGATTGGGCTGGGCTGGAGGAAGTTGGCAGAACTGTCTTTTCACTCTGGAGAGGGCACGGGCTGGCTTCCGCTCATACAGAACTGCCTATTTCTCTTTTGTGGGTTGGGGCTCTGCAGGAGAATATACTGGGGGGAAAGGCTCTGAGGCCCCAGCCTGAAAGCTCTCAGTGATCTGGAAGGCTCTAAGCTCCAAGAAGCTCTCCACAACATGGGGGCTGAACACAGGCATGGAGCCAGGCAGCCTGGGTTCCAAACGCCACTGCCACCGTGACCAGCTGGGTGGCCTTTGGCAACTCGCTTAACCTCTCTGGGCCTCAGCTGTCACCTGTATCAAGTGGAAGTAGTAATACTTGCTCATAGAGTTGTTTCTCTTCCCACTGAAAACTCTGCTGTGGGTGCACCATGTCACCATGTGTCAAATAAATGGGATTCTGGCATTTATCTTCCACTCACCCCTGCACGGCCCGTCCCCGCCCCCTCCGCCGGCCTCCAGTCCAGAGCTACGCAATGGATGTGTCTGTCCACGGCTCCCCACCTGGCTTTCAAAGGGACGTCCTTGTCTGCGACTTTCACCATCGCTGGGCCCTTTCTGCGTTTTGTGGATTTGAACCTGAACATGAGTTTTCGTCCATCAGCTCTGGGGCGCCTGACCTCAACTGCAGAACTTGGTTCGAGGCTGGTTTCTCCCCCGGCCAGAAGGAGACGGGCAGGCCGGGGGCTGGGCTTGTGGGTCCGGGGAAGCCTGGAATTGCCCCACCTCCAGAGGGTCTGACCAGGGCTCAGGGGTGGGTTGGGGGGGGCTGATGGACGGTTTGAGGAAACGGAGCAGTGGTGATGCCTTGAGTGTGGCACGAGGCCTGGGCCAAAGTTTCCTTGTTGGCTCCTTCCCGGGAGCAAGACCTCAGCCGGCCCCTCCCTGCAGACTCCCCCGCTCTCTCAGCTGTCCTGCCAGCTCCCAATGTGGCCATGACAGTGAGAAGAAGTCTCGAAGGGAAGCAGAGTGGCAAGGTGCCGGCACAAAGGAAGGCTTCGGGGGTTCAGAGCTGCTATTACTGACCTGCTATTGTTCTTGAGCGCCCCTTCCAGCAAACACAAAAACCCACATGGGGCGCCCGGGTGGCTCAGTCGGTTGAGCGTCCGGCTTCGGCTCAGGTCATGATCTCGCGGTCTGTGAGTTCGAGCCCCGCGTCGGGCTCTGGGCTGCCAGCTCAGAGCCTGGAGCCCGCTTTGGATTCTGTGTCTGCCTGTCTTTCTGCCCCTCCCCTGCTCGTGCTCTGTCTCTCTCTGTCTCTCAAAAATAAATAAGCATTAAAAAAAAAAAAATTTAAAACAAAACAAAACAAAAAAACCCACAAGTCCCTGAGAGTGCCTCCCCTTGTTCTCGAATCAGTTTTGATCCGCTGGCCGCAGACACAGCCCCGTGATAAGAAAATGGTCCCACACAAACAAATGAAGTCTGGACACAGATCACCAAACACCCCCTACCTGAGCTCCTGACTCAGTTTCCCCACAATCCAAAGTGCTGTCAGGACCCTCCCTAAGGCCTCCAGAATGCTATATGATCTGAGCTCTGTTCTTCTGTGCCCTCAATTTCCAGACACCCTCGACCTCACTCTGCTCCAGCCAAATAGGCCTCCCTGCTGTTCTAGCACAGCCCTGCCTCAGGGCCTTTGCACTGGCTGTCCCCTCTCTAAAATGCTATAAATGAGGAAGCAATCAAGACTCAAGGTTTTTGCCACTGGTGTCAGAACTGGGATTTGAACCTAAGGCAGGACTACGAATAAATTCTAATGTGAACTGCTCGAATTCTCACTCTAATTCACTGCAGCCAAGCCCCCGCCCATTCCAAATCGTGCGCCTCTGTGCAGGGAGCCAACTTGTCCCGCCTGGGAGCTGACAAGCCAAGTCAGTACAGCACGAAGGCCCTGAGGCCCCTGGACAGAAATCCCCAGCAGCAGGGAACAGCTGTGGCATCAGGGCTGAAGAGGGTCAAAGAGGAAGCGAAGAAGCAGAAAGGAGAAGCGGACTGCAGCCCTGCCTCATTTCTCAGACCCACATAGGTAGTTCCCAGCATCGCGAGAACGAAACAGAAGTGAAATCCTGTAGAGTCATCGGACTCAGGGCGCCCGGGGTTGGGGGGCTGTGGGGAGGGAACGATCCTACCGCACCTCCCTGAGCCCCTCTCTGGGCCAACCTCGGCGGCCGTGGAGATGTTGGAGAGGCGCTTGCTTGTAGACCTGTGGGCGATCCGCACTGAGAACTCACTCACTGCACAGATGTCCCGGTGGCTGGGCACAGATGGGTCACCCCACGGAGCCTCCACAGCCCAGAGTGGAGACGATGCAAATGGCCATTAAAAGGGAGCTGGACAAACCCATCATGAAAAATCAGTGCGGAAACTGCTCTGCCACCATTTAGGAGGACAAAATGGCCCCAGCCCCATCTGTCCAGTTACAGAGATCGGGCTGTGAAATCCTCCAGGGGGAAAGACAAGCTGTAGAGCAGGGAGGGGGTGGGGTGGGGGCTGGGCAATGGACACCGAACGGGATCATGTATGGTACCTGCTTCCTCGAAGGTCACGCCAAGCGGTGGGACATGAAGCCATATGACTGGGTCATGACCAGCCACCTTGCCTTTTAAACAGAACGGGATGGGATGAGATAGGACAGGACAGACAGGACAGGACGGGGAAGACAGCATCCAAGAGACAACCCCAGATGGCATTTCTTATAATAAGTAGCATTGCATAAGTTTTCTATTTAGTTATACGCCAGCGTCCGCATATACTGGGTTACAATGCAGTTTCTACCTTTTTCCTGGGGCCTTGAGGAAAAAAAAAAAAAAAAAAAAAAATTTGAAAACCCTGGAAACGGAAAAAAATGAAAAGAAAGAAAGGACTCAAGGTGGCCCCCTCTGAAGAGAAGGAGGCCACGGGCAGCAGCCTTACTTTATACAATTCCGTGCTTTTTTTTTTTTTTAAACAATGAGCACGCATTGCTTTGCTTTTGCAATAACATAAAGAACTTTTAAAACCTTTTAGAAAACATAAACATGCCTGCCTCAGTCTCCAGGAAAGAGGCTGGGCTGTCTGAACTGTCAACTAGTTTTTGATGTGGAAAAGGCCAAAACCCTGTCCCGAGGGGCGCTCCCTCCCAGAGGGTTTCCAGGGCCTCCCCGGGTTTTTTCCACTCGTCCTTCTCTTCCCCTCCAGAAAGCCACGGGACCATCCAAAAAGGAAACACGCCTTAAGACGTCAGTCTTCATTTTCAAAAACGGAACAGGCGCCCCCCACCCCGCAATGGCCATTGTGTTTTCTGTTTTCTGTTTAGCATTACAGAGTCCATATTTTCCATAAAGAGCCTCCCTGACTTCATTTTTAAAATGCCTACAAGGGTGACAACCTACCGGTCGCACCCAATGATTTCCTATTATACTTGTCACCTTGGTAGATATCCCTGGGTGTGTGGTCTTTCTTTTCTCTTTTTTTAGGATTAGTTCCTTCGGGCAAATTCCCAGAAGTGTGATCGCTGGAGAGGGAAGCGTCTACCTTTCCGGCCCCTGATACACTCCGCCGAGAGCTGCTTTCCGAAAGAGCTGGGGACTCACGCCTTTTCAAAGAACTGCCTGTTGTGGGGGTGGTTAGGTCATTGCCACCTTTGTCTCCCTGCGGGACACATCTGTGACCCAGGTGCCTGTGTCACGGAGCCCGGAGGAAGGCGGGAAAAAGCATTCCCCTCTCCGCCACCAGGCGAGAGCCTGGAACAGGCGGGTCTCGAGGACTCCAGAGGGCGGGGAGGGCATCCCTTCCCCACCGTGGAAACCTGGAGGCCAGGCCGGCACCATCTGGAAGCCAGGGCTGGGAAGGTGGGTGTGTTCTCTCACTGGGCTGCTTTGTGCACCGCGGGCCCCATCGGGAGGTTGCAAGCATGAAGAATGTGGCCCAGAGCACGTCACGCTGCATATCTTGGTGGGTTTGGGCTCCTAGGACAGAAGGCCCCAGTAGGACCAGCTCAGAGACAACACAGATGTATTTCTCACAGTTCCGGAGATTGGGATGTCCCAGGCCAAGGGGCCAGCCGATTCAGTGGCCGATGACCCGGATGTCATCATACGGTGCAAGCGGGCAGGGAGCTCCGTGGGGTCGCTTTCATCAGGGCACTGATCCCATTCATGAGGGCTCCGCCCCCATCCACCAGTCGCCTCCCCAAAGCCCCACCTTCTCACACCATCCCGCTGGGGGTGAGGTTTCACCTTGTGGACCTGCTGGGGGGGGGGGTGGTGGGGACATACACATCCATCCGTCGCACTGGGCATTTCTGAGCAGAGAGGATCAGGGCCATCCGTTGTCCAGATGGGGATACAGCTCAGCATCAGCTCTGCCTTCGGGGACCCCCATGGACCTCCACGGGGCCTGGGGTTCTCATAGCTAAAAAAAGATGAAAAGCTGCTGCTTTCCCACCGGTTAGCATCAAGACCAGACGACCCCGTGACCTGTGACCCAGACTCCTGCTCCTCACCTTCTCCTTAGGGCCTCGCTCACGCAAGGTGTGCCATTACCCACTTAGTTAAGGGATTGCAACCTTGCAAAACTCACATCCCACACAGCATCCACCGAGGCTTCACAGATCTCATCCAGGTCCCCCACGTCCCCTCTGCCACTGGATTTTTTTTTTGCTTTAAATAAGCTGGTCCCGGGGAATCAGTGTCGTCTTAGAGACTGCCATGACTTTGAAGCAAATCCCCGACATCGGATCATTTCATCTGCAAACACGCTGGTTTGAGGCTCTCAAAAGATGAGGATTCCTTTTAAAAACACAACCACGAAACTACAATGCGCTGCAAAAAGAAAAAAGAAAGAAAGAAGGAAGGAAAGAAAGAAAGAAAGAAACACATTGTTGAATTCCATCCAATGTCATCCAGTCTGGGTTTACATTTCCCCAGCTGTCTCATAAACATTTTTTTTTTTTTTAAATCTGGCTTCTTTGAAACAGGATCCTGCCCGCTGGGCCTCCAGGACCTGGCATTCGGCTCGTCTGGCACATAGTAGGTGCTCTGTAAATCCTCGCTGGGTTGAAAAAATAAGGCTAAAGAATTTTCCAGGGGCAGCTCCTGTTTTCGGAGCGGTTCTCAAGCTGGGCAACTCGGATGTTTCCATCTAATCCCGACAGTCGTGCTGAGGGGGAAACGCTTTCTGTGAGCCCATTTTACAGAAGACACAGCTGAGGCACAGAGAGGTGAAACGACCTGCCCCAGGCTGCACAGCAAGGAGTAATGCCCGAAGGAGCAAGTAAAGAGGGCCCAGGACATAAGCTCACTGTGCCAGATGCTGTGATCTGTAGGGGAGGTTGTGCCGGGCCGGCCTCACCCACTCCCAGAAGCTCCCTAGCAGCAGGAAGACACATGGGCGAGTGGCACAGCTTCTGAGGCCAGGAGTCAATCCCTCTTATGGACCGACACCCACGTGGGCACCCTCAGCCACATCGGTGCCCTGCAGAGGTATTCCTGACCTCTGTCTCCTCTAGGAGGACCCCAGGAATGTCCTCCTCTCGGCCCCAGAAGGAGGAACAAGGACATCTGAGACTGTCCTCTCTCCATTTGGTCACGCAACAAATAAATACTGATCGTTACAAGATGCCAGTCACTAATCGCAGGCCCTGGAGAACAAGCGAGAGCCAAGAACAAGTCTGAGTCCGGTGGAGGACTTAAAGAGGCCACGAAATGTATTTGTAAGGGTCAGTGGGAAAAGGGTACAAAGGAAGGATGTAGAGGTTCTAGGGGCATGGGCGGGGAGTGGTCAGTGAGGGCTTCCTGGAGGAGGTGAGGCCAAGAGTGCTGAATGTAAACTCCTGAAGCTAGTGGCTGAGCCCTCTTATTATTTTGAACAATGTTGATGAGCAAAGTACGATTAACAATAATAATCATGAACAAGAATCACGATGGGTGACAATCCCTGGATTCTGTTGGTGTGTTCGTTTACCGATAGCATCTCCCTTAGTCTTTATAATAACCCAACAGGTAGAGACCGTAAAGGTAAAGCCCATTTTAGAGAAGAGCAAACTGAGCCTCAGAATGGTGAAGTGATTTAGCCAAGTCACAGAACTCAGCACGTGGTGACGCTGGGATTTGAACCCAGGCCCGCTAGATCATCGAGCGCCTTCCTTTCTGTTAAGATGTCCCGCTTCCCTGACAGACTGCTGGCTGAGCCGCACCCTGGGGCTTCATGGAATCATTCAAAGTTGTCTCCCTTCTGCAAACACGACCCTAGGTCCCTCACGAGGGGTTGGAGCATGAGCGGCCTTCAGAGTCAGAGGCCCCAGCAGCACTGAGAGCCTGGCCGCTGCCCGCACCAGCTCTGCAGCGGGGAGGATCTGAGTCCTTCCTCTGGGGCATACTGGCTGTGTGACCCGAGATAGGTTCTGCAACAGCCTCTCTGAAAAGCAGGGATGACAATGGGGCTGACCTTGGCGGGGGGGCTTCCGAGGCCAGAGGAACGAGGGCAAGGAGGTAGGGGCCTGTGGGACATATATTTGGGGACCAAATATGCCCTGGGACCCAGGGCATGGGGTAGGGAGGCAGGGGACAGAGCTGGAGAACTCTGTTAGGGCGGGTGACTGAGCACTCACTTGGTATGAGGGCTGGAGACACAGAAACCCAAGGGTAGGGATTTTGTCTGTTTTGCTCGCTGCTACAACCCCGGTGCCTAGAACAATGGCTGCCACATGATAGCTCCCCAGTCCTCGATGGGTGAATGAATGATGGATTGCATCAATAAGTGAGTGAGTGAATGAGTGAATGAATGAGTGAATGAAAGAAAGAGTGAGTGAATGAATGAGCGAATGAACGAATGAATGAATGAGTGAGTGAGTGAGTGAATGAATGAGTGAATGAAAGAGTGAAAGAATTT
>NC_064815.1:4242359-4268972 GCF_023721935.1 Panthera uncia
GAGTGAATGAAAGAAAGAATGAGTGAATAAATGAGCGAATGAATGAAGGAATGAATGAGTGAGTGAGTGAATGAATGAGTGAATGAAAGAGTGAAGAATTTGTGAATGAATGAATGAATGAGTGAATGAATGAATGAGTGAGTGAACGAATCAGTGAATGAATGAATGAGTGAGTGAATATGCATTCTGACAGCAGACTTAGGGGAATACCTGGGGAGGATACAAGGAAGAAACCACTGTTCCCTAGTGGGTAGGAAATTCAACACTTTTTAAAGGGGCTGAAGGGCGCCTGGGTGGCTCAGTTGGTTAAGCGTCCGACTACTGCTCAGGTCATGATCTCACGGTTTGTGAGTTCGAGCCCCACATCGGACTCTCCTCTGGCAGCACAGAGCCTGCTTCAGACCCTCTGCCCCTCCTCCACTCATTCTCTCTCTCTCACTCTCTCTCTCAAAATAAGTAAATAAACTTTTAAACACTTTAAAACAATCAAGGGGTCGATGCTTCGAGCAAGTCTTACTACGTGAGCGAGGCAGACGTGGGAAGAGGACACTGCACGAGCAAGGCCTGGTGAGTTGACGACGGGCTGGCATCCGGGGTTACTATAGGAGGCAGGTGGGTGTAGAGCGGAAAGGTTGGTGGTGAGTCAGGGACGAGCCCCACGTGCCTGGGATACAGCATTCGAAGGCTGCTCTCCTGCGACGAGGAATCAGAGAAGGTTTTCAGCAGGAACACAGCAGGATCATAACTGACCGTGTCCAGCTGCAGGTGTCCCACGACCCAAAACCTTCCTTGCCCTGCTTTCCAGGGCGGGTCTGGATCCCATAGCATACGCCCCACCCCGAAGGCTGAATCCTTCACGACGCGTACCGAATGCAGGGGTTCCAAAAGCATGTACCAAGCACCCTCCGTGAACAGAACAAGAGTTGATATGCATGAAGCATCTACATTTGCCAGCATTGGGCTCAGCCTTGGGTCCGTATTATTTCATGTCCTTCTGCCATCAGCCCTGTAAAGTAAGTAGTAGCTCTGCCCCATGTGATGGATAAGGAAACTGAATTCAGAAAGCCTCAGGGAAAGGCCCAGGGTCCCACAGTTACCTGGGGAGAAAATCCGGATCCTGACCCCAGGCGGTCTGGATCCAGAGCCCCTGCTCCCATCACTGTTCTGAACTGCTTAAAGCATGGGGCCTTGCCTTCTGCCATCATGTCGGGAAAGTAAACCACCAGACTCAGGTTAGATGCTTAGAAAAGGGCTCCCTTTGCCGAGCTGGCCTCAGCCTTAGGTCACAGACCTGCTTTGGAGAATGTGGCACTCAATACTGTGGAGGGCTGCTGTTGAGGACAGTGCTGTCAGCTTGAGCACATTGCTGCGGCCCCTGTATAAAAGGCAGACAAGAGAAAAGCCTTGAGTTCTTCAGATCCAGAAAAGCCAAACTTCCCTTGAGCTCTTAATTTGTTTTCAATCTTGGAAGGGTGAACATCTTGAAATTGATTGTTTCCCTTTTGGCTCTGGCCACTGGGAAACTCAGACCACAGGTACATCCCAGCTCTGTAAGCAGTAGTGTGCTTTAACATGGGTGATGTTTTATTTTTCTTTTCTCCTATTTTTTTATGACCGTTTCCTCATTTTAAAAAATCCTATTGTTTTGTTGCTATCTTTGTTAGTTACTTTTTTAAGTTTATTTATTATTTTCTGAGGGGGGGGGGACGAGGAAGGGGCAGAGAGAGAAAGAGAGGGAGAGGGTCCCAAGCAGGCTCCACAGCTGTCAACACAGAGCCTGATATGGGGCTTGAACTCACAAACCGTGAGATCATGACCTGAGCCGAAATCAAGAGTCTGATGCTTAACTGAGTAAGCCACCCAGGCACCCCTAGTTGTTTCTAATCCATTTTGGCGAAGGGCAAGTTTATAAATAAATATATACAGAGATTTACTCTGAGGATGCAAAGATGGCTCCACATCCACAAATGAATCAACGCGATGCACCACATTAACAAAAGGAAAGATAACAATCATGTATCATCTCAATAGATGCAGAAAAAGCTCTTGACAAAATTCAACATCCATTTATGATAAACACTCTCAACAAAGTGGGTATGAACAGAACATACTGCAATATAATAAAGGCATGTCTGAAAAGCCCACAGCTAATATCATACTCAGTGGTGAAAAGGAAGTGGTGATCTTCCTTTAAGATCAGGAGAGAGACAAGGATAGCCACTCTCACAACGCTTATTCAACAAAGCATTAGAAATGCTAGCCACAGCAATTAGGCAGGTAAAAGAAACAAAGGGCATTCAACTTGGAAAGGAAGAAGTAAACCTGTCACTATTTGTAGACAACATGATTTTATACACAGAAAACCCTAAAGACGCCACAAAAAACCATTAGAACTAATAAATTCAAAAAAGTTATAGGGTACAAAGTCAATATGCAAAGGTTGGCTGCATTTTTTTTTTTTTTTTTTTTTAATTTTTGGGACAGAGAGAGACAGAGCATGAACGGGGGAGGGGCAGAGAGAGAGGGAGACACAGAATCGGAAACAGGCTCCAGGCTCCGAGCCATCAGCCCAGAGCCCGACGCGGGGCTCGAACTCACGGACCGCGAGATCGTGACCTGGCTGAAGTCGGACGCTTAACCGACTGCGCCACCCAGGCGCCCCTGCATTTTTATATAGTAATGACAACCTATCAGAAAGAGGGACTAAGAAAACAATCCCATTTAGAATGGCATCAAAAAGAATAACATACCAGGGTGCCTGGGTGGCTCAGTTGGTTAAGCGTCTGACTTGGGCTCAGGTCATGATCTCACAGTCCATGGGTTCGAGCCCCACGTCGGGCTCTGTGCTGACAGCTCAGAGCCTGGACTCTGCTTCAGATTCTGCGTCTCCTTCTCTCTCTGCCCCTCCCATGCTCATGCTCTGTCTCTCTCTGTCTCTTAATAGTACATAAACGTTAAAAAAAAAAGAATAAAATACCTAGGAATAAATATAATCAAAGAGATGAAAGGCCGGTACACTGAAAACTGAAAGATATTGATGAAAGAAATTGAAGAAGACACAAATAAACGGAAAGATATTCCATGCTTACAGGTTGGAAGAATTAATGTTGTTAAAACGTCTAGACTACCCAAAGCAATCTACAGATTCAATGCAATGCCTGTCAAAATTCCAACGGCATTTTTCGCGGAAATAGAACAAACAACCCT
The DNA here is from genome assembly GCF_023721935.1 of Panthera uncia. Classification (NCBI taxonomy): domain Eukaryota; kingdom Metazoa; phylum Chordata; class Mammalia; order Carnivora; family Felidae; genus Panthera; species Panthera uncia. The sequence goes on from NC_064815.1 coordinate 4,245,567, forward strand.
AACATTCGTATGGAACCACGGAAGATCACAAACAGCCAAAGCAATCTTGAGATCAAAGCCAGAGGCATCAAACTCCCTGATTTGAAATTATGCTACAAAGCTACAGTAATCAGGACTGTGGTCTTGGCATCGAGACAGACAGAAGTATCAATAGAGCAGAACGGAGAACCCAGAAAAACACCCACGCATATAAGGTCAGTTAATTTACGACAAGGGAGGCAAGAATTTACAGTGGGTAAAGGACAGTCTCTTCAATAAACAGTGCTGGGAAAACTGGACGGCCACATGCAAAAGAGTGAAACTGGACCACTTTCTTACACCATGCACAAAAATTAACTCCAAATGTATTCAAGACTTACCTTTAAGACCTGAAACCATAAAACTCCTAGAAGAAAACAGGTGGTGAACTCCTTGACATAGCTCTGGATGATGATTTTTTCCTGGAGCCGACCCCAAAGGCGAGGTGAACAAAAGCAAAAACAAACAGATGGGACCACATCTAACTATAAGTCTTCTGCGTAGAAAAAAAATATTGGGGCGCCTGGGTGGCTCAGTCGGTTAGGCGTCCGACTCCGGCTCGGGTCATGATCTCGCGGTCCATGAGTTCGAGCCCCGCATCGGGCTCTGTGCTGACAGCTCAGAGCCTGGAGCCTGCTTCGGATTCTGTATCTCCCTCTCCCTCTCTCTCTGCCCCTTCCCCTCTTGTGCTCTGTCTCTCTCTGTCTCTCAAAAATGAATAAATGAAAAAAAAAAAAGAAAAAAAAATTAACAAAACGAAAAGGCAGCCTACAGAATGGAGGAAGCTATTTATAAACCATATACCCAGTAAAGGATTAATATCCAAAACAAAGAAAGATAAGAATTCATACAAGTCAATATCGAAACAACAAACAATCCAATTTTAAGATGGGCAGAGGATCGGAACTTTTTTTTCCCAAAGAAAACAGACAGGTGGGCAACAGGCCCACGAAAAGAGGCTCATCACCACCCATCACCAGGGAAATGCAAATCAAAACCACCAGGAGATACCACTTCACACCTGTCAGAGTGGCTAGAGTCAGAAAGACAAGAGCCAGCAGGTGTTGGCGAGGACGTGGAGGAAAGGGGACCCTCGTGCCCTGCTGGGGGGAACGCACACCGGCACAGCCACCGTGGAAAACGGTGTGGAGGTTTCCTCAAAATATTAAAACCAGAGCTGCCATCTGATGCCGCAATTCCGTTCTTGGATATTGACCCAAAGAAAACACAAACGCTTCTTTGGGAAGATACCTGCACTCTCGTGCCCACTGCAGCGTTATTCGCAACAGCCAAGATACGGAAACAGCCTCAGTGTCCACGGATGGATATACGGGTAGAGACTACGTGGTGTGTATATACAGAGTAATACTGCTCGGCCATTACACAGAAGGAAATCTGGCCATTTCCGACAGCGCGGATGGACCTTGAAGGCATCACACGAAGTGACGTAAGTCAGACAGAGAAAGACAAACACTGGATGATTTCACTCACATGTGTAATCTAAAAAACAGGACAAACAAATAAAACCAAACAAAACGCACAGATAACGGAGAACAGCTTGGCGGCGGCTGGCCGCAGGCCGGGTAGGAGGCCGAATGGATGAAAACGATCAAGAGGTACAAACATCTAGTTATAAAATGAATGAGTCACGAGAATGTCATGTTAAGCGTCTGACTTCGGCTCAGGCCATGATCTCGCGGTCGTGAGTTCGAGCCCCGCGTCGGGCTCTGTGCTGATGGCTCGGAGCCTGGAACCTGCTTCGGATTCTGTGTCTCCCTCTCTCTCTCTGCTCCTTCCCCACTCGTGCTCTCTCTCTGTCTCTCAAAAATAAATAAACATTAAAGAAAACTATTTAAGTAATACTATCGAGGTGTGTATTTGACAACTGCTAAGAGAGCAGATCCGGAGCATTCATCAAAAGAAAAAAAAAGTTTTTGTGACTGTGGCGTGACAGTAATTACACAGTAGTAATTATCGAGGCGATCATTTCACAACGTATACAAGCATCGCATCAACAGGCTAGAACCTGAAACTGACGCAATGTTCTATGTCCGTCTACGTCAACGAAAAGCATTTTGATCAAGAAATAAATGCGCACACGAAAAATGAGTGACGATACTATCGTTCGATCAGGTGCTGTTAGCAGGTGGAGCTGGGTAGGTATTTCTCCGTTGGGGGCCATCCTGTGCCCTGAAGGACGCTTGGCAGCCGCCCTGGCCTCCATCCGCCAGATGCCAGGAGCAGCCCTCACCCCACTGTGACAACAGAAGAGGCCCATTGCTAAATGTGTCTGGGCAGTAAATTTGCACGCGGTTGAAAACCTGCACTCTCGCACTGCTCCTTGAAGGCAGGCCGAGCGTGGTTTAGGACAACAACCAAGGCCTGCTTGGGGCTGGAACTTGGGCCGGGTAAGAACCCCCGGCTGGAGAGGGCACGTCTTCAACGCTCCAGGCTCCCAGCACACAGAGCTCTTACCGTCTCGTCCCCCGCAGCATCCCCATGGGGTCAGACTTAGGTCCTCATTTCACAGATAAAGGTACTGGGGTCCAGAGAGGCTGAGTGAGCAGCCCGACATCACACAGCAAGAGGGTAACGGGGCAAAGGACGCAAGGGCCGAGCAACCTCCCTGCCTCTGACAGAAGCTGAGAACAGAGAGTGACCACTGTGAGAAAAGGGATGTGCGCTGGGGCCGGAGGCACAGGTCAGACCTGACTGGGCAGGGGGGAAGCCCAGGGAGGGAAGTCCCGGCAAGAGAAAGGCACAGCGGCAGGCACCAGAACAGCTTTCTTAGGAACGGGGACTCCCCAGAGAACTGAAAACTTGCCCGGAACGTTCACGGCAGCACTATTAACAATAACCGAAAGGTGGAAACAACTGAAGGGTCCATCCAAGGACAAACCCATGACTGTGCGGTCCGTCCACATCAGGGACATTACTCGGCCGTAAAAGGAATAAAGTTTGACACACGCCCCGATGCGGACGATGTTCCGTGAAAGAAGCCAGACACACAACGGGCCACATTTTGTCTGATTCCATTTACATGCAGTGTCCGGGAGGGGCAGATCCATAGGGACAGAAGGCAGGGGAGGGGAGGGGGCAGGGGGACTGGAGGTGACAGAGAAGGGGGAAGGGGTGCTTTTCGAGATGACGAGAGCATTCTCAACCTGGCTCTACCGACCGCTGAGAGCTGCACAGCTCGAGATACTGAAAGCCACGGATGGGACTGTGCACTTGAACGGGGGAATTGCATGTCACATGAACGGTATCTCAGCGACGCTGTTCTTTAAACAAGCGATAAAAGACTTGGGTAGGTGGGGGCACGCTCACGGTTGAGGATTCAGGCTTCGGTGTTGGCTGTGCCGCTCTCTCGCCGCGTGACCACGGGCACTTTATCTCCTGGAGCCTCAGCTTCCTTATCTGTAAAATGGGTATATCAGAGGTCACCCATCTGCTACGGTTGAGGGAAGACAAGACAAAGGGAGAAGCTTGCAGCCAGAGGCTGGCACACAAGTGCTGCAGAGACATCAGTCACAGGACACTAGCCTCCGGCTGTGCCTCGTCCTACCCGCTGCTTCCTCGAATTCCAGAAGCCTGGAGAACGCCCGTTCCAGGAACGAGGCAATTCCTTGAGATCTGAAAAGACCATGGAAGCCTTTCCCGGCTCGGGGAGGAAACAAAAGCCTTCACTGTCGTCCAAGCTCCGGATCCTAAAATCCTGCCCAGGCCCAGAGGCCCTCATCCGTCACTTAGTTTCAAGACACCAAATGACCTCAGCGACGCACGAAGGGATCTTCACAGCCATCGCCACTTGGGGTCCTGGAATCCATATCCCCTCCCCTGTCCCCACTGCTCCTGGGAGCTTTGGGGGCCGCAGGAAAGGCGAAGAGAAGCTGGCACGAACCCTGCAAAATAATCCAGCCCGGGTGGGATGGGGTGGTGGGGGACCCCACAAAGGAGCAAGTGTGTGAGGGGCCTGTCCGTGTACAATGGCCCCTCAGAAACCTGTCCCCAGGGAAAACAGAGGATCTCTATTGGCATGGCCTAAGAAAGAAATGTCTGTATTCTTTTAGGAACTGCCCCCACAGGCTCCAGGCCAAGAATGTGCAGCACAGCATCTATTAAGTTTCTAAAATTATGCCTAGGTTGGGGGGTTGGCCAGGCCCAGGAGCGGGAAAGGATGTGGAGGGCGGGCAGGCGGGCAGGAAATCTTTAATCCCACTCTTTGCGCACTCCGGGCAGCGGGAAGGGAGTGCCCCTCCAGCAGATGTCAGGTCGGCGCTGAGAATCAAAAGCCCTTCTGTGCACAGCCTGGACACTCGACTGTTTTTAAACACTGCTACAGTGCCTTCCCAGATTGCCCGAGTTGTCCTTGGTTGGAGAGAATGAGGGATAATGGGATGGTGTCCCTTGGGCGGCCTAATTTGAGGAGTAAATGCGAGAAAGCAAGCTCCTGGTGGTCAAAATCTAGACACACAAACTGGGTTGCTATATGGGGTTGTGCAGGTTGTGCAGGTCGTGCACTGCACAATTGCCGAGGGACGTATTTTCAAATATGGCGTTGAACTGTGTGCAACCCGTATGACCATTTGAAGTGGCCCATGATGTCCCAGAAGGAGGAACAGCTGGCGCCTGTGGCCGGGGTCTCACTCTTGGGTGGAGCTGGGAGGACGTGAATTGGAGGCCAGTTTGTATGTCAGCAAAGTTGACACAGCAAGACATACGTCACCAATGTCAATACAGATTCAAATACTTTGAGCCCCTCTCCCCCAATACGCACAACTAAATATAAGGCAGGGGGAAGGAAAAGCCAAAGGGGTAGGAGCCTCAAAATTTGTGGGTTATCCTACCTCCCAGATATGGTTACCAGAAAAAAAACAGAGGATAGTCAGTTAAATTTAAATGTTGGATTGACAATGAATATTTTTTTTTTGCAGAATTATGTCCCAAATGTTTCATGGGATATATTTACATTAAAAATTATCTGTTGTTTATCTGACCTTCCAATTTAGCTGGACATTCTCTGGTTTTAGTTGCTAACTCTAGCAACCCTGCCTCCAGAGGACATGCCTATAAAAACTCTCCCACCCACTACTGCCTGGAAATAGCTATTAAAGCAGCAGCTAATTAGAGCATGTTCCCCCAAGCCTTTTTGGCCGCTGTTCTGTAGTCAGGACAGAGGAGCATGAGCACTCCATCTCCCACTCCCTCTCCCTCCTCCCCTGGGGGCTCTGACATGACCACCTTGCCACCCAGCCTGGCTAAGAGGTTCGTCTGCATGTAGGTGCCCGGTGTGGCCACACGCCCCGTGGGGAAGACTGGAAACACAGCCTCACCGCCCACGCCACCGAAACTGGAGGAGTGGATCTTGCACAAACAAGGCTGGCTGGGCCCAGAGTTACCAGCGGGCCTCTCCGGGTGGTTCCCCAGGACCGTGACGCTGTGGCTTCCGCAAGCCGTGGCGGCCTTGGGCTCCAGTGTCTCTTCTTTATGGCAGTGGGGCCACAGCCGGGTCAGCCTGGGGTGGGGGTGGGGGGTTGGTGCTCAAGTCCAAGCTAGGTCGGTTTTCTGGAAGGCGGGCAGAGAGTGAGGAAGGAGAGGCCTTAGTCATCTCCCAGGCGGCTTCCACAGGAACGACTGGCCGACCTCTTGTGGGGCCACCTGTGACCAGAGCAAACTGCATGTGGCCAGCGGTTGGTGGAGCCTGTCCAGCAGGCAGGATGCATCCATGCACGGGGAATCTGCACAGAAAGATATCCAAGGACCGAGCAGGAAAGGCCTGGACCCTGAGCCCCCAAAGGGCCCTGGCAGAGAGAAAGAGGGTCTCTTGGCTCCCCTGCCCCAGCTCACAAACTGGCCACTGACTTCCTCACCCCCTCTTCCCCACTCCTCTGTTTGTCTGAGTCCCTGGAAAGGGCAGGGAGGCCAGGAGGGGCTGAAATGACATGTGAGGGGTGAATCAGCCCTCTCTGGGAATAAATTCCACCTGGCTAGGTCGGAGGTGATTGGGCACCGTCGGAGCCTCCCCTGTGGCTCCTGACGGCTGCGGGTCCCCTCACCCTTACCCCAGAGTCCTGTTCCCCAGAGAGGCACAGGGGCACGTGTTCCCTGCAAAAGCTGTCCCACGTGGGGCGCAACCAGAAGGCGCCCTCTTCCCACGAGAGGGCCAGCCAGTCGGGTTCTTGACTCTGGTTTATGTTTCCACGTCTGATCCCCGTGGCGGGAGAGAAGGAAGGACACTCACCGGGGCAGAGGGACCTGAGCTCCTGTATCACCTGGGGCGGGTGGGGAGACAGTTAACGCAGCCAGAAGCCAGGTCCCTGGGGCTGCTTTCTCCTAATTATCCGGGTAATTCCTTCACAGCTGGGTTTGAGGTGTCAGACTCTGTTCAGCCTGTTTAGACCTGCCTCACTGTGGAGGCATCAATGATTCCACACATTGCCAACTCCGGGAGGGTAGGGCCCCTGATGATTCAGACTGGGCTCCTGGGAGAGCCCCCAGAGGGAAAGGGCAGTCAGGGAAGGCTTCCAGGGAAAGGGCAGTCAGGGAAGGCTTCCAGGAGGAAGCAGCTCCGAGTGAAGCCAGGGTTCATTGGGAGAAGAGTGGGAAGGGCATTGTCTGGTGGGGGGGGGGCAGAGTTGAGATATGGTGGAACTAGAAACATGCGGCTGAACAGAAAGAACATCCTGGAACACGGGATGGGGACTCAGAGAGCCAGCCTCGCCCTGCCACGAGCCAGGTGTCTCTGGGTAAAGCCACCTTCGCCTCAGTTTCCTCATCTCTAAGATGGGAACAGTAATGGAGGTCACCGCTGCTCTGTGTGGCCCTTTGGCCCCCCCGCCAGGCCATTCACACATGTCCCTGCTCATCTCATCTACTCCCATGGGGATCCCCACGTGCAGAGAGGCAGCTGAGGTTCAGGTTCAGAAAGGTGTCCCACAGGGGGGCACTGGGCGTCGGCTGGGCGTCCGACTTCGGCCCAGGTCATGATCTCATAGTTCGCGAGTTCGAGCCCTGCCTCGGGCTCTGTGCTGATGGCTCAGAGCCTGGAGCCGGCTTCGGATTCTGTGTCTCCCTCTCTCTCTGCCTCTCCCCCACTCATGCTCTGTCTCTCTCTCCTTCAAAAATAAATGTTAAAATAATTTTAAAAAAATTAAAAAAAAGGAAAGAAAGGTGTTCCAGGGCCCAGGGCCCCAGGTGATCCTCTCCAGTAAGGATGAAACATCTTTAAGCTGAAGGAGGCTGGGAAAACAGCAGAAGCAGGAAGGGCATCTTAAAACGTATGTATCTGCTGTGTTGGTGGGGTGGGGTGGGGGGGACCTAGGTGACTCAGTCAGTTGAGAGTCTGACTTCAGCTCGGGTCATTGCCTCTCGGTTGGTGAGCTTGAGCCCCACGTCGGGCTCTGTGCTGTCAGCACACAGTCTGCTTCGGATCTCCTGTCCCTCTCTGTGTCCCCTCCCAGCTCGTGCTCTCTCTTGAAAATACATAAAACATTTTTTAAAAAGTATGTATTTGGTCTTTGTCCTGGGTTCCTACACAGAGCCCCTAGAACCCTTGGGATTTCCTGAGGGATAGAAGGTCTTTCGTGTGTTAATGACATGACTCCAGGCAGGGGGCCTAGACAGTTTCAGGATGGGGGCTGGTCACCAGAAAAACCAGCCAAGTGACTGAGATCAAGATGGGAAGGTCCCAGGAGGGGAGAGGGGCCGGAGACTGGGTTCACTCCCCAGTGGCCCATCATGCCTATGGAATCATGAAATCTCAAGACGAACCCCTACATGACGGGTTCAAGGGGCTTCCGGGCTGGTGAACACATCCATGTGATGTACCCCAAGTCCACGGGGACTGAGGACCCTGTGATCGGGACCCTGCCAGACCCTACCTACCTCTTCATCGGGCTGTTCCTTTGTACCCTTTGTCAGAGCAAGAACGGCACTTTCCTGAGTTCTGTGAGTCCTTCTAGAAAATCATGGAACCTGAATGGGAGCTAACCACAGAGCATCCTTGGCCTATAGTCCTCTTTCCCACCCTTGAAGGGGATGTGAACAGAGAGGGATGTTTGTTTTCGGTATGAAAATCAGCCATATGCGAATGAGGACTCACGGAAGGAATCCACGGCCCCCTGCTGGGGAGACAGACCCCACGGAGGGTGGGGGGGACTGCATCAAAGGGCCGAACAAGGCCCCATCTAAAGGGTGCGGCGGGCGCTGGGGTGGCCCTGCCCACACCCCTCTGCAGCTGACCGTCAGGTACGTCAACAGTGTGTACATAACGGTGACTCCCCATCGGGCAGCACGACTCTGAGGCGTGTTCCGTGTCGTCTCCCAGAGGTGCCCAGCGGGCCCGCAGCAGCGCCTGCCCACTGACGCCCGGTCTCCCCGCATCCTCTCCTCCCCACCCCCGCCTCGGTGCTTCCAGGGATCCCCTCCCTAATAATTAACTTGCACCCAGGTCCGGGGGACACCGAAACTCAGATAAGGGCCCAAATGCTGCCTAGCAGGGGCCAATTTTCACCCCTGGGGGCAAGGCAGACCCCGTATTGCAGGACCTTCCGATCTGTTCAAGACAGACCCGAATCCAGAGTTCCCCGGGAAGCCTCCTGAGTCTTAGCTGCCAGCTCAGATTAAACAACACAACACAAAAGAAAACAGAACAAACCAGAACGCATCTGTGGGCTTGCTCTGGTCCTTGACCTGCCAGTTCAAAGCGGTTGGTGGCGGGCGGGCGGGGAGGGGTACAGAAAGTTCTAAGCGGTGAGGGACTAGGTTGGGGGGACAGGGGGAGTCGCCTTGGCCACCCACGCCAGCAGCCTGAGTGGGGAAGGCGGGCGAGGCCCCACGGTGGGCCAGGCGGCATGGCCAGCTGGAAGCATCTGGAGGGGCCGGTGTGGCCACCGTGGGCCGGCAGTAGACAGACGCAGAGTAAATAATCGGCTGGGATGCTTTTCCAAACACGGAGACCCCGAGCCGCCTGCGGCCTCCCCCTGGCTCGCCGGGTGGGGAGAAATCCCAGGACACCCTCCACCCGGCCCCACATCTAAGCTCAGTCCCAGGATAAACTCAGGGCAGCCAAGGAGGAGGAGGAGGAGAAGGAGGGAGGGAGGGAGGGAGGAGGTGGCCGTCACGAGAGCAGCACTTCTAGACCTCACACTTGTGAACTGCTTTTTAATTCTCTGCAGATGGAGAAGACTGTCTTTACAGATTTCCATCTCTCCACGCTGCCCCACTTCCCTCCTCTCGCAGAGCAAACACAGAGGGTGTCTCTTGAGATTGTTTTGGTACCATTCCCCATGGTTATTCCAAGCCACCGCTCTTCTGCTGCATTTTTGGAACTTAGATTAAGAATACAGGGTGTCAAGGGTACGGGCGTTAATGTCAAAGTTTGATGTTGCGTGTTTATTCTACTACGAGCAGCCAGGCCCATCCATGCCTGTTATAAACTGTTTAATACGTTTAGAAGATTTTAACTTGGAACTATATTTACTGGAGGGCGGGGGTGGGCGGCCGAAGAGAAATTCCTGACAGCTTACCTTTAACGGGCCCCCTATGAGCCACGTATTCTATACATATCCTTAGCTCATTTAGTCCTGAGTGTGACCCACATAGCTGTATCGCATTGTGTCATTAAGACGTCTTTCGGTTGCAAGGGGTGGAAACTTACATCGAAGGCAATTTATCGGCTTACATAAATGGGAAACTCACGGTAAGGGCTTCAGGCATGGCTGGATCCAGGAGTTCAAATGCTGTCATCAGGAATCTCTCTCCCCCCCTCTATCTTTTGGCTCTGCTCTCCTCTGTGCCTGTCTCATTCTCAGGCAGTCCCTTCTCTTCTGATTGCAAACATGGTCCCCAGCAGTTCCAGGCTTCTGATCGGCCAAGCAATCCAAAAGGGTGGAAAGAGAACACCTTTTTCCCAACAGTTTGAGCAAAAGCCCCATGACCCAATCTCACTGGTCCAGCGTGGATCATGTGCCCATCCTGTGACCAAGCCCTATGGTAGGATTCCTGATCACACGCCCATACCTGGAGTCAGAGAGTGTCAGCCCCACTAAAATCAGGTAGGGATGGATGGGTAGCTACCACACCCAAAAGGAATGCTGGACGCCGGGCATTCAAAAATAACAACTGAGCCTGGGTGGCTCAGTCGGTCGAGCGTCCGACTTTGGCTCAGGTCAAGATCTCAGGGTTGGTGGGTTTGAGCCCTGTGTCGGGCTCTGTGCTGACAGCTCAGAGCCTGGAGCCTGCTTCAGATTCTATGTTTCCCTCTCTCTCTGCCCTTCCCCATGTCTCTCTCTCTCTCTCTCTCTCAAAAATAGACATTTGGAAAAAAATTAAAAAAAAAAAACAAAAAACAAAACAGCTGCTTACCACGGCGAGGTGTGTGAAAACAGCAGGGTCGTCCTCACAGTTGCACACATTGCGCACTGCACATCCCCCGCGGGCTCCATTTACATTCACTGTCATCGTACACAAATACGTTTTATCGAAACAGACTTCCAACGATGGCAGTTGGGTGCCTCGTGATTGAAAAACGGCCACGGCACTTTGTAATTCTTCCCATCGAGAGAAGGAATCTGTTTCCTCACCCCTCAGATCTGGGCTGGCCTCGTGACTGGCTTTGACTAACACAAGGCAGTAGAAGTGACCCTGCAGATTTTGAGGCTAGGCCTTGGGGGGTTTCCACAGTCACCCTCTTGGAGTCCTGCCTGAGGCCAGCGCGTAAGGCGGCCTCCGTGCAGAGGCGCGGTCCTGTGAGGGAGAGCCGGGGTACCCAGCTGCCCGGCTCTGGACCGGAAGTCATGAGGAGACAGGACAACTGTGCCTTGTCCACTCATGTCAGCTGGAAACTCGGTTTCCCGGGACGTTCTTCCCACGTGGCCCCAGGTCAGAATTTGCCGGAAGAGGAACACGCGAGAGGCTTGGAGAGGGGAAGCAAAGCAGTGGATGAGACTCTGGGAAGGCAGGCGTCGTCTGATGAGATGAGGCCGTGCCCGGGGATGACGCCCACCCAAATCCTTGTTTCTGGGGGAGCCTGAGCTGCCCCCCCACCGCCCACGCTGTGTTGAGTGCCGAGGGAACCCAGTGAGGGAGCTCAGGGCACAAAGAGGGAAGCCTGGGGGCACCTGGGTGGCTCAGTGGGTTAAGCGTTCAGCTCTTGATTTCGGCTCAGGTCATGATCTCACGATTCGTGAGTTCGAGCCCCGCATCAGGCTCTGCGCTGACAGCACGGAGCCTGCTTGGGATTCTCTCTCTTGAGAGAAAGAGAGAGAGGCAGAGAAAAGTAAATAAACATAAATAAATAAATAAATAAATAAATAAACAAACAAACATTTAAAAAAAAAAAGAAAGAAAAAAGGAAGAGGGAAATCTGCCCTCCATTAATTTTTCTCCATTCATTCAACAGTCAACGATCTCTTGCTGTGGGTCAGCACTGGGGACAGAAAGAGCCCAGAACTGGGGTTAACCAAGTTGGTGCTAACCCTAGCCCCGAGATCCGGGCAAGACACCCAACCTCGCAGAGCTTCATTTAATCCTCACGAAGGTCCCATGAGATAGGAAATGTTGGGGCTCCATTTTTCAGGTGAGGGAGTGGAGGCACAGAGAGGTTGAGTGACTGCCCCAAGGTCACACAGCTAGTCAGTGGCAGAGCCAGGATTCCTCCCTAGGGGTCGACTCCCTGAGATCCTAAGTTCTCAGCCACTTCCTTAAAAGTTCTGGAGACTGAGCCTATCGAGGAAAGCTCCAGAATTTAGGATTCGCTCCCGGTAAATGGTATGAATTTATTCCATAATACTTGTGAGAAAGATCTCATGACTTTACTTTTCTAAGGCTGATGAAATTGGGATCTGACCCTCCCTGCCTGCCTCCCTAGAGAACCCCCTACAAGTCTCTTGCAGACAGCCAGTCTCCACCCCCTATGATTCTGGGTATAGACAGCACCTCTTATCATTGCTGCCCAAACTCCCCTTCTTCCTAGCCCCGCCCCAGGCTCCCAGGGCTGAGCTGTGCACGTGACCAAGGCTGGCCATGGCGATGGCTTCAGTAATGGGCACATGACCCAAGCTGAGCCAATGAGACTCAACCTCCAGACTCTGACTAGAAGTTTTGAAGGGGACATCTCAACGAGGCCAGTGAGATAAAAGCCTGGGGCTGTGAGGCAGCATCCCTGCCAGCATGTGGAGAAAGCCCACGAGCGAATGAAGGAAAGCAGGGCCAAGAAAGGGAGAGATCCCTGGCGACACTGCCTGAGCCCCTGGATTCAGCCATGCCTGAAGCTGTTGCACTCCCAACTTGCCAGTGACACAAAACATAAGCTAATTTCAGTGGGATTCCATTATTTGCAGCTGGATGAGTCCTGACTCAGGTACTAGGCTTTGTATGAAGGTACCAAGGCCTGCTGACTCTAGCCCAAGGCAAACACAGCCCTTCAGAACACAGAGACCCGGTTGTTCTTTGGAGGAGATGCGGAGGGAGGGGAAAATACCTCTCATTCTTTCGTGATGAATCAACAGCCAAACAAAGACCGCCCGTTTCTCAAGCAGGTTACTCTGCCTAACAACGATTAATCATCCAGGCCCAGCCAGCCCTGAGGTTGCTGTGGCCCCAAAGAACCTGCTACCCTCAGAGCTGCCCCAGATTTTCCACGTCCGTGTGAAAAGAATGTCTGTGCCATTGGTCCTTTCTCCTCCAGCTCAGAATCCTGGGAGCTGGGTTTTCTAAAGCTCCAAGAAAACACTTTGTAGAACGTCCAGCCAACAAATGCTTGTGATGCACCCAGTGGGGGGGCCTCTGGAACTCACACCTCTTTGGAGAGGGTCCCAAGAAGCTGGTCCTGCCCCTTCTTACTGAGTGGTGGGCTAGCACAGGACCTCAGAAGCCAGGGGGTGGGGGTGGGGGTCAGCAGGGGACAGAGGAGGAGCCACGGAAATGAGACTCTTCCTGGAAGGACGGAGACCACGTGGGAAGATTCTAGGCTGGGGAAATGAGACATGATCTCATCTAGGCTAGGTCCCCTAGAAACAGAGCCCGAGATGGGGATTTAGGTGCATGTGGCTTTTGCAGGGGGAGGTTCTCAGGAGGAGGGGGCGGTCTTTCCCTTTGGGCTGCAGAGGGGGGTAAGGGGGTGAGGGAGGCGGCTGAGCGGCTGGAGCCTCTGCTTCCAGCAGCCGGCCCAGTGCAGCCTGGTGCGCTTCCTTCCTCCTTGGGACCGCATGCCTGCTTTCAGGGAGGGGACTCATCCAGTGGCTGCAGCTGGGCTGGGAGGGATTCACCAGGGACAGTGTGGCGCCGTGATTGAGCACCCAGAGCCCAACGTGTGGGAGGTGCCCCAAAGTGTCGGCTTTGCGCACATCTCTGAGTATTCCGGGCCTGGGGGTCTGTGGTGCAAGGTTTGGAATCAGTCGGCAGGGGTGTGTGTGCGCGTGCGTGTGTGTATGCGTGTGTGTGTGTGCGTAGCGTCTTCCTGGGCCCTTCCCAGCACCTGCAGACACTGACCTTCCTTATGTGCCAGACGTTACCAGAGCCCCAGTCTTTGGGGTGTCCGAAACCTGTCTGTGTTGGGAACCCTGGCTCCCCACTTCCCCTCCCACCGTTGGTCCCTCCGGATGGAAAAGCATTGGCATGAGAATCAGGTCTGGACCATAAAGCTGGGGGGTACTGGCAGAGGAGGAACTCAGGAAGAGACACAGGAAGTCTGGCCTTGGCCTTGAACCGGAATTGCTTCAGTGATCCTTAAGGCCCCGAGGACAAGCCCAGACCCTCACAGGCCAGGCTTCTAGGGTAGACCTCTTGGGCCTCATCGCTCACCACCACCCACCTCCTGGCTGCTTGGAATACTGAGGAGTCACTATTTTTCCACACGCTCCTGCCCCTGGGCCTTTGCACCTGCTGGGCTCGCTGCCTAGAATGCCTTCCCCTGCCTACTCCTGGCCTATTTGTCCTCTGCTCTGGCCTCGGGCCTCCCCTGACTCCAGAAGGCCTTTCCTGACTTAGCTCTCCTTCCTGTCCCCCACCCTCCTCCCCATTTTGTGCTGTCGCTGTCCCTGTTCACTTGCCTCCCCAACAAGACTGAATGCCCTCAGGGATAGCCCTCGGGCTTGACTGCCTCGGGGTCCGCGGTTCAGACACGAGGCACATAGATGCTCAGGAAGGAGGTGTGGCGTGAATGAACGAAGCTGGTAAGTGGGGTGGGCGGCCGGTCATACTACCCTCCAGGCCGATGTTGCCCATGGTTTGTGACGGCCAAATCGTTCCAAGATACGTTTATCTGTAACGTACACCCTCCCCATCAAATTACAATTTCCCATGGCCTCTGATGAGTGGGCGACAGGTAGCGCCTGTGAGCAGCAGCCCCCTGCGATCCGTGCTGCCCTCGACAGATCCGGCTCAGCTCGGCAAGGTCTGAGCAGTTTCGTTATTACCGTCCCTGGTTTACACTTGTGGAAACTGAGGCTTAACGTGGTGAAAGAGACTAGGAGCAGATCTGCAGAAAATAAATAACCAGGCTGCAGCGGGCGAGGGGCACCCACGCGGAGGTGGCTGTGGGTGGCTGAGCAGGTGCCCGGGGGGCTGTAACAGACTGCCACAGGCCCCATGCCTCGAAACAACAGAGACTTCCTCTTTCACTCACAGTCCGGAGGACAGAAGTTTGAAATCGAGCTGACAGCAGGCCTTCGGGAGGCCTTGGGGGTGGACGCTGACCTCTCCCAGGTTCCAGGGGCCCCGGGGGCTCCTTGGCCTGGGCCCCTGCAGAGACCCTGTTTCCAAATAAGGTCACAGCGACAGGTCCCGGGGGTCGTATCTTTTTTGGGGGGGTGTCACCATCGACCCACTACAGGTGCAGTGTCAGCTGCCCCTGAACCTGTGACCAGAGCCTCTTGTGACACCTCCCGCTCTGGCCCTGTGGCCTGGCACATGGGGTCCCTTGGCGGGGCCCTCGCGGAGGAGGCCCTGCAGTGCCAGGCGGAGCCTGCGGCCAGCCGGGCTCCAGGCCCAAGCGAGCTGTCACCCAGACCCTGCTTTGGCTCTGCAAACATCACCGTCCTGTGCCCTCGGAGGACAGACTCCAGCCCCCACAAGAGACCGGGCCACGTGCCCTCAGCCCTCACCCGGCCTCCAAAGGCAAATGCCTAGAATTCCATGGGATCCCACGGCGTGGGCCCCAAGAGAGGACAAAGGCGGGCTCTCGGCCCGGTGGGGGGTGGGAGGGCATGGGGGTGGCCCGGGACTGCCTTGCCCTGAGATTTGCTCTTAGAGAGCAAGGGCGGCCAAGCCACCGCCCACGGGCCCCTCTTGGAGCCCCCACTTGGGCCCAGCACACGTGCAGGGCCCACACATGTACGTGACCCCCACACCCGTCCACATGCGTGCCTGACCACACGCCCCGGCCCCCGGGGGATCGCTGGGATGGAACACGGGTGGACACATTTCCAGGGGGGTGCCCGTCTGTGTGGACATGGGCAGCCCGGGGTCCCCACCTCTGGAAGTCACTCGACCTCTCTGGGCCTCGCTCCCCTCATCCAAACATTGGGATAAGAGCCCCGACCTCAAAGGGTCGTTGAGGGGGCTAACCGAGGTCATACACGTGAGCTCCCGGGAGCCAGGCACACAGGACGTGCCATGGAAGCATGAACAACAGGCAAGCGTGAGGCTGTCTACTGACATGCAAAGACACACGCAGGGGGACAGATGCAGCCGCAGAGGAAACCTTACGTGCACACGCACAAGGACGCACACAGGCGCGTTCAGAACATAAACACGGTCGCACAGGGGCCACGGACACAGGCGTGTGCGGAGGTGGGCACACATGTGTCCACACGGGTGCCCACGTGCGTGCGCGCGGCCCCCCTGGCCAGCTCCCCATGTGGTTCACTCCTTTCCAGCGCTTCCCCTCCCCCAGCACTCCCCCCCCACTGTGCCCAGGACACATCTGGGTGTGGGCCCGGGCCCCAGGAGGCCTCCCCATTTTCAGAGAGGCGCTTGAGGGATCTTCCCGGCTACAACACGCCGTCCCACACAAGGTGGTTTCTGTCTGTCTGACCACAGACACCCCACAGCCCCCTGCCCTGCCTTACCCCCCCCCGGGGCATAAGCTGACCCCCGCCCCCACTGCAGCGCCCCAAAGTGGGAAATGAGGCTGGGCCAGGGAACAGAAGAGGGACCCAAGCCGCAGCCCAGGGGCTCCTCCAGCCTCCCTCCTTGGATCAGGGATCAGCGTCTCCAGCGGGACCCCTTTTGCCATCAGCGCCCCACCCCTGACACCGTGGACTGAAACCACAAAGGGCATTTCTGATCCAGGACCCCGACCTTGGCCTTCGCCTCAGGCATGCCCCCCTGGGGCTGGGCGAGAGTGGCACAAAGCCCCTGAGTGTTTCTGGGGGAGGCAGGAGGTAGGAAAGTGCAAGACAGTGGGGCCTGTGCCCCTCACCCCCGCCCCCAAGCCTCGGTCTGCTCATCCGCACGCTGGGCAAGAAGCGAACCATCTGTTTGGGCGGTGGGCGTTGTGTGGGGGCTGCCCAGACTGTGCCCTTCCCACACGTGCAGAAATGCCCACCCTCTGGTTCTCAACGAGGCAAAGGTCTGCTTCCCCCTGGGAAGACTGCGGATGATGGGTCCTGCACTTCACAGGCCTCCTGGCAGCTAGGATGTGGGCATGTGACCCAAGCTGGGCTACTGGGTCCACAGGCGCCAGACAGAGCAGGTACCGGTGCCACAAAGAAGCAGGGATGGGCGGGGGGCTCCAGTGTAGGTGGCAGGGACAGCCACCTTCTGGGGCCGGGCCTGCAGCCCTGGGGACAGAAGGAACCCCACCTGAAATGCTCCTGCCAAGAATGCACTTTCTAGACCATCCGAGCCAGCCCTCTTGACAACCCTCGGAGGCGGGTACTATCATCTTGATTTGCAGAAGAGGAAACTAGGCACAGAGAGGGTGAGCGACTCCCCCGAGGTTGCAGAGGTGGGATCTGAACCCCAGCTGGCTTCCCTCAGTCAGTCTAGATCACCGTCTACAGAGCTCCTTGGAATTTCCTGGGTGATAGGAGTGTCTCCTGCTTCTCTGAGGTGACTCTTGGTGGGCTCCTGGATGTGAGTTGCTCTCTAGAAAGATCAAGCCGTGATTAGAAGCTTGGAATTCTCAGCCCCATCTTCCACCCTCAGGGAGGGGAGAGGGGCTGGAGCCTGAGGTAATGATCCATCCTGCCTAACGTGATGAGGCTTCTATAAAAAATCCCTAAACTGTAGGCTTTGGCCAGCTTCCGAGTTGAACACATCTATGTGCTGGGAGGGTGGCACACCCCAACTCCACGGAGACAGAGCTCCTGCGCTCGGGACCCTCCCAGACTTCACCCTACGGATCTCCTCACTGGGTTGTCCCTATGTTTCCGTTATCACATCCTCTACGACAAAACGGTACACACCAGCGTCTCTGTTGCGAGCTGTGCCAGAAAATTATCAAACCTGGGTGGGGAATGAGAATCCTCCACTGCAGCCAAGTCAGACAGAAGTGGGGACTCTGTGGGGACCGGATATTTGTGACCGACGTCTGAAGTGGGGTAGTCTTGTGGGACTGAGCCCTTCACCTGTGGGGTTAACTCCAGGTAGTTATGGTCAGAATGAAATTGAACCATGGGACGCCGGGATGGCGTGCGGAAAGTTCGAGAACTGGTTGGGGCAATCCCTAACATTTGATGTCAGAAGTGTTGTGAGTGGAGAAACAGTTTTCGTTTGTCCTCACGGGAACGTTGCAAGGATTAGGTAAGATAATACACATAACAATGGTCAGAATTCCTTCCTTGGTAGCACTTGCGTAGCATGGTAACGGCATGTTTTCCTTGGGCTTCCTAATGCAAGAATGAAGGGTGGGTCCTCAAATTCAGAGGGTCTGTGGATTTGGAGAGGAAAAAAATCACCTCTTCATTTCACTAGCCTACAACTGAAATTTATTTATTTATTATTATTTTTTAATGTTTATTTATTTTTGAGAGAGAGACAGACGGACAGAGCATGAGTGGGGCAGGGGCAGAGAGAGGTGGAGACACAGAGTCTGAAGCAGGCTCCAGGCTCCAAACTGTCAGCACAGAGCCTGACGTGGGGCTCGAGCACGCAAACCGGGAGATCATGACCTAAGCTGAAGCCGGACGCTCAACCGACTGAGCCTCCCAGGCGCCCCTACAGCTGGAATTTAGTATGTAATTTCAATTCCTCATGTAGCAACACCCACAGACCTGTGACTCTGTCATCATCAGGAATCACAGGGACTTTTTTTTATCCCATGGCTGTCACTGTAGATATACTTAGCTAGCTTCTTTTGTAAGCTGTGTATTTTGCAGGGGGAGGGGGCGGGTCGGGAGCATTGAAAAAGATCCTGAACATTCAACACTAGTTATTGAAATACACGCCAAAAACAAAAACAAAAAAAATATGCCCAAGTGTCTAAGGAGAGGGTACGGATGTCAGCAACTTACTTTGAAATGCATCAAAAAGGTAGATGGAGAGATGGAGGGTGGATGGAAGGATAGATGGATGGATGGGTGGGTGGATGGATGGGTGGGTGGATGGACGGATGGATGGGTGGGATAGATGGGTGGAGGAATGGATGGATGGATAGATGGATGGATAGGTGGGATGCAGGGTGGATGGATGAATGGACGGGTAAGTGATAAAACAAATATAACAAAATGTTCTCTGGGTAATCGGTACATGGCTCTTTGCCGGACAATTCCTTCAACTCTTCTATATGTTTGAACATTTTCACAATAAAATATTGGAGGAAAAGATTTTTTAAAGAGAGAAAAGGATGAATGAAGAGAATGTTCAAAGCATGGGCAAAGAATTTTTTTTTAACGTTTATTTATTTTTGAGACAGAGAGAGACAGAGCATGAACGGGGGAGGGTCAGAGAGAGAGGGAGACACAGAATCCGAAGCAGGCTCCAGGCTCCGAGCCGTCAGCCCAGAGCCCGACTCGGGGCTCGAACTCACAGACCGCGAGATCGTGACCTGAGTTGAAGTCGGCCGCTTAACCGACTGAGCCACCCAGGCGCCCCAAATTTCCTCTGCTTCTTTTTTGCGTTTTTCAACACGGGTACAAGAAAAATTTAAATGGCACGTGTGGCTTGCGTTAGTTATATTTCTACTGGGGAAGACTGGTCTAAAGGAAGCGTCCACCGTGAAAATTCTGATACACGCGTTTCTCACGGCACGCAGATTTGTTCTTTCAAAGGCCAGTGAGATGTGGATGTGCCAGAGAGAGCGTAATCGCTGCCCTCTGCTTACCTTCGGGTACATGGCTTTATTTTATTTTATTTTATTTTATTTTATTTTATTTTATTTTTTTCATTTTTCTAGTGGTCAGTACTTCTGGGAGACACTGTCAAACCAGAACCTAGGATGTTTACAAATAAGGTAAAAAGTGTATATGTTAAATATTTTTTCAATGAACTGTCCACCCATAAATCAACAGAAATAAAATCCAGGTACATCGTGAAACATGAAACAAGGGCTGCCCGGGTGGCTCAATCGGTTAAGCGGCCAACTTCAGGGCAGGTCATGATCTCATAGTTCAGGGGTTCGAACCCCGTGCCGGGCTCTGTGCTGACAGCTCGGAGCCTGGAGCCCGCTTTGGGTTCCGTGTCTCCCTCTCTCTCTGCCCCTCCCCGGCTCGCGCTCTGTCTCTCTCTCTCTCTCAGAAAGAAATAAACATTAAAAAAGAAACACGAAACAAGCCTAAATTTGGAAGGGGTCGCTGGGCTTCTCCAGGCTGCCAAAGGAGCCCTAGGGATTCGGGGACATCTCAGCTCAGTTCCCTGCTCTCCTGCCCTTTGAGGGTCATGTGGTTTCTGACTGAGGTTTCGTATTTTCAGATGACTCTACCACACAGAGATGGTCACCATGTAAACACGGGGCAGCATGTGACGGCCGCCTGACCCTGCTGCGTGGGCAGTGGTTGGAGCCCGCGAGGATTTGGCCTTCTGGTCCCTGCTTCAGATTAAGGAAACCGTGGGAGGCATGAGGCCCAAGTGCCAGTGACCCCTTCCCCCTGCCGGAGCCTGGCATGGAGCTAAGTCAGGCCCCTGCACCCCAATATTTACCCCAAAGGGAGCCTGGCCAGTGGGGATACCTGAGCTCTGGGCCGTAGGTAGCAGTCACTATCGACACAACTCATCGGGAGGTAGTTCCTGCCATCGGGTCCCTCTGCTGCCCACCTCTTCACGCCTGAAGCTTTCTCTTCCTTATTTCTTCCTTCCTTTTTCTTCCTTATTTTGACCGTGTCCCAGGTACTGGCCCCAGACAGACATTATCTCACTTCATCCCTGCAGACCCTGGAGGGAGGAGCTATCATCCCATTTCCTATCTCACTAACAAGGAAACTGAAGCACAGAGAGGTTATGTGAATGGCCCCGAGTCACACACAGCTCCGGGCTTTTTCTTTTTTCTTTTTTCAAGACTTTATTTTTAAGTAATCTCTACACCCAGCGTGGCGCTCGAACTCAGGACCCCGAGATCAAGAGTCACGTGCTCCACTGACCGAGCCAGCCGGGCTCCTCCTGGCCTGAATTCTTCACAACAACTCCGTGCTGCCTCTTGGAAGAAGGGCCAGAAACCCAGGTGCAGCAAAGGGACCCTGCTCCACCCCGGTAACAACCTCAGGGAGGGCACCGTGCGGACAGAACTGCTCGTCCCCATGCGCCCCGCATCCCGTGGGCATCGCCACCCACCGGTCACCCAGCCAGACACCCGGGAGTCTCCTCCAGCCACCCCCAACCCTGACAGTACTCAGCCTCGTTCTCCAATCCCTCCTCCTATTACCGAGAGAGCTGGGGCAAGCCGCTTGACCTCTCTGTGCCTCAGTTTTCCCACCTTTAGAATGGGGATAATGATAGGCCTGTCTCAGAGTCATCATGAGGTTGAAGTGTTTTTGGTTTTGTTTTTTTTTTTTACTTAAAATAGACTCATACGACGGGTGCCTGTGTGGCTCAGTGGGTTAAGCATGCGACTTCACCTCGAGTCACGATCTTGCAGTTCGTGGGTTCGAGCCCCGCATCAGGCTCTGTGCTGACAGCTTGGAGCCTGGAGCCTGCTTTGGATTCTGTGTCTCCCTCTCTCTCTCTGTCCCTCCCCCACTCACGGTCAGTCTCTCTCTCAAAAGTTAATGAACATTAAAAATTTTTAAAAATTCTTTTAACGGTTTTACTTTTTATTTTTGAGAGACAGAGTGAGAGTGGGTGAGGGGCAGAGAGAGAGGGAGACACAGGATCGGAAGCCGGCTCCAGGCCCTGAGCTGTCAGCACAGAGCCCGACGCGGGGTTCGAACCCATGAACCGTGAGATCATGACCTGAGCTGAAGTGTGAGCCAATGTGGCCTGGTCCCGATGCTTGTTTTGCAGTCCGGGAAACCAAAGCGAGGATGAGGTGACCTCACAGGTCACACATGTTGTGGGTGACAGAGCCAGCGTCACCTGCACGACCGAGGTCAACATTATGAAATCTTGTGGAAGGACAAAGGGAAATACGCAAGGCGGGCACGGCTCTAGAAGATTCCCTCTTTGATTTGCCTCCCAGACCTGGGGGTGCAGGCAGCGAAAGGTTCCCGCTTTGGAAGGACAGTCACCCTGGGTGTGGCACCAAGACACGGAGGACCAGCTGCTAGGTCTCCTTCACTGATGCTGGGATGGGGGGTCCTGATGGCCCCGCTGGCAGGTCACGGGGCACGCCCCCCCCCCCCCCCCTGGCACAGGAAGTAGCATCCCCCCGCTGAGTCATAGCCAGGCGGGCAGAGCGCCTCATTCACAACCACGACACCATGACATGCATTCCAAACCCAGCCCATCCCCCCCCTGCCCCCACCGTCCCTGCCCCCCTCGGCTCAGCTGTCTTTAAGTCTGCTCACTGGCTAGAGCTGCCAGGGAGGAAGGAAGGAAGCAAGCTGGAGAGGGGGGAGGACCGATTTGCGGTGGGCGGCCTGGACGGACGTCCCGTGTGCAGGGGAGCGTGGGGGGCAGGACGCAGTCACGACTCCAAGAACAGCTAAGGCGCACTGAGTGCCTGCAGGGTGCTGGGTGCCGCTGAATCCTTGCTGGTCCCCCTGGGAAACAGGCAGAATGGTTCCTGCCATCTCACAGGTGCAGAAAGAGGACTCAGAGAGGTTGAGGGCCTTGCCCGCGGTCACACAGCTGGCCAGAATTCCCCCGGGGCTGGAAACTCCAGAGCCTCGCCCACAGCGTTCCCACTGAGCATAAACCACTCGCCCGCCCGCCACACTGCCAGGTGCTTAGGACATGTCACAGCCTTTCATTTTTTACAACAAACCTACAAGGGATGGGCTGTTGTTGGCTCCATTTTCCAGATGAGGAAACTGAGGCTTGCAGGGGAGACCACTTGCCCAGAGTCCACAGTCAGGGACTGGCAGACGTAGGATTCGAACCCAGTGCGTCTCCAGAGCCCCCACGTTTCCTCTGCACCCGGCTGCCTCTTTCCTCATCTCATGGGTCACGGGACTCTTGACTTCTGCATAGTCAGGCCGAGGCAGAAAAGTGACCCATGCCGCGACTTCCGAGCCAAGGACCTGGGACCATGGCCACCCCTGCCCGCCTCCCTCCTACTGCCGGGGCCCCTGGAGCAGACAAGCCCGAACAGCAGTGACCTGAGTCTGCACACAGTAGGGGAGGGACAGACTTGAACGATGTTTGTCAGTGACACCCAAGGAGGAAGTCACAGCTAGGGAGGGGCTGAGGAGTTGGCGACCTTCCCATTTAGGAGATCGGACAGAGAAGTTGGTGACGGTGTCCCCTCCCCCTTGCCCCATCACATGCTGGGGCACCTCTCATTGTCCCCAAGAGGCCATCTGGTCAAGCCGGCCTCTCAGGACATTCCCCACTCTGCGCCCCATCAACCCACAGAGCCCGCCTCCCTTTCCAGACCCAGTGGAAGAAGCCGGGGTATTTCTCCCACTCTCTGAGTCTCCTGTCTCCTCTGAGGTCAGAACCCAGGCCTCAGGGCTTTGGTCACCACCCCACCTCCTCCTGTCCCTCTGGCCCAAGGCTGCCTTCCAGAGCCCCTCTGGCTCTCCCAGCACGGGGATAACTGGTCCCTCTGGTCCCCAGTCACGACCCCACCTGATCTGCTGGCCCGGGAGCCCCTTTTAAAGAATGAAACAGCTGGGACGTATGGTAAGGGAAAGACAGAAGGACAGTCTTGGAGGCAGATGGGGACACAGCCAGGGGACGCAGACAAGCAGGCAACGTACAGGTGAAATGCTGGTGACAGATATGAGCGAGGCAGATCCAGGAATAAAAATGCCCTGATTTTTCACCAGCCGAACACGGCCCCCTGGAGGCCAAGTGTGCGCTGTTTGAGGAAATACCCTGAAAACTGGGCTCGGCTCAGCCAGGAGCCTT